>NC_092866.1:61678870-61717432 GCF_032062135.1 Pyxicephalus adspersus | reverse complement strand
TGTACAGCACTATGGTATATGTCAGAGCTATAAAAAAAAGTATAATAGTAGCGTGTGACTGTGAGGGGACATTAGTGTCAGCTCCTCTGTACAGAGACTGATAGGACTGGCTCAGTGTTTTTTGTACAGCACTGCGGTATATGTCAGTTATATAAATGTATAATAATAGTGTGTGACTGTGGAGGGACATTAGAGCGTCAGCTCCTCTGTACAGAGAATGATGGGAGTGGCTCAGTGTTCTCTGTACAGCACTGCGGTATATGTCAGAGCTATATAAATGTATAATATTAGTGTGTGTCTGTGGGGGGACATTAGAGTGTCAGCTCCTCTGTACAGAGACAGATGGGACTAGCTCAGTGTTCTCTGTACAGCACTGCAGTATATGTCAGAGCTACATAAATATATATTAGTATGTGAAGGTAGAGTGTGGACATTAGTGTGTCAGCTCTTCTGCTGCAGATGGTTACATGAATGGTGCACTAGAACATCTATAAATACTGACCGCCAAGGCAATCCATATGTGCAGCTGAGTGTGTTCCTGTTTCAGAATACTGATAACTTCATCTCCTTCGGGAAGCTGATCAAAGTCAAGCTCGATGACCTGCGAGAGAGAAATGGAGGTAAATCTGGGTCCAGATCACTAATGCCACAGGTGGGTGGGCAATGATCTGTGTGGTATTATTGTGCCCATTACAAAGTTCTGAGATCAGGTAGTGAGTGCTATTGACTACCAGCAGTGGGTTTGGGGTCACACAGCAGGTAGGTAGGGATAAGGCGATGGGAAGGTATTGAGGGAGGCAGTCCCTGGGTATTGGGGGTTAGCCGTCAAATATAATTAGCAGTGTTAAACCCAAAACATTTTTCAAGCTGGGTGGCAGCTCCTGTATTGTGACCCAACTCATCAGTAACCACTCAAAAACAGACGGGTGGCTCCTGAAAAGTGCCAGGAGGTGCGCCCAGCTAAAAGGGGTCGGGGAGAACACTGATTAGGTATTGGAAGTCAGTGATCTGTCATGGTGGAGGGACAGATCATGCAGCAGATGGTTACTGCTGGGCATCACCGGTGAAAGCAGTAAATACAGTGAATCAGAGTGGATGAAAAATCAAGACCAGATGTTACACTGCAGGCAGAACTCAGGCGTTGAGGTATTAGGGGTCCCAGAATACACATTGGTGGGCACTGGGGGGGTCATTGGGTTTGGGTGCAGGTCATGGGGGGTAAATACTGGGAGGTCAAAGGTCAGCCACTGGCGGGCACTGATCAGGTTTGGTGAGGACATGGGCATCTAAAGTCAGAGAGGGGTTGGGTATGGCGGGTAAGAGGCCAGACATGATTGGGTATTGGAAGTCACTGTTTGGGCCATAGGGGTCAAAGGTCCAAAGGTCACAGGGCAGATATTTGGGGGCCTAAATAGTACAGTATGTAGATATTGGGGGAAAATGGGGGTTAAGGGGTGTAAAAAATTAGATATAACAGAGGGGGGGGGGTATGTACGGACCCAGAGGGTAAATATGGGGGTTATAGGTCAGGCAGTGGGTAAATACTGCGGGTCAGAAGCCAAGTAATGGGGGTCAGAGTTTGAATATTGGGGATCAGAAGTGACAAAGCACTGTGGGAGATGGGGGACAGGGAGGGGGCAGGAGGTAAATATTGGGGAGGTCAGAGGTCACGGTGGGGGAGGGGGTATTGGAGGTCAAGCAATATGTGGACATGAGGGTCAAGGGTCACCAATCTGGTCACGGATGGGCCTAGGTAGGAGTCAGGATGGTATGTCCAGGCTCTTACCTCATCCGTATCCCGTAAAGGGATCTCTATAGAGCCGCGAGACATCCTGCAGCCGGTGGAAGCCCCGAGCAACCCCGACACAAACCCAGCAGGCTGCTCCGAAAAGCGGAAATGACGTGAGGAGAGCGGAGAGGCGGTTCGCAAGTGATGGAGCCCCGCCTATAAAAACGTCTGACGTCACCTAACGTGGTATGCCGATACGTGTCGCCGAATGTTAAATCAGCGGCTATCTTTTTGGTTTGATAACATGGTGGTTGGAAAAAAAATTAATTAATTGAAAACAAACCACTAAAATTAGCATAAAACCTATTATCACTTAAAAATAGGTCAGTAAAAATAAATGAACTTTTTTATGTAAACTTGGTGTATGCAAGCAGAGCTAGGCTAAGGATGCCACCCGGCTGGTAAATCACTGGCTAGACCGGTATTCCTGAGTCGATAATATAAAATTATATGATAATTGGTGTTCTATACATAGTTTATTTGTAGCACGATTCACTATTTATTTATCAGGTCATATTAGGCCTCACTCAGGATACTTCAATTGATTCCCAGAGAGGATGGAAGTAAAAAATTGTGTCTGATGCGAATTTTCTATTTTTTGGGGCCGATATGGAGTCAGAAAGTGACCAGAAATCAAATCCCTGCATACCGTGAAGTGTACTTAAACTTAGAAATTTCACTTTACATAAAAGGGTAGACAACCCTTTTATGTAAGGTAAAAATTCTTTGTTTGTGTTTTTTTAAGTGCCTAGACGATAGAGAATGAATGGGAGCGCAAAGCCTTCCGGGATACCCACGTCACGCATCCAGGAGGCTCTTGGGTGCTCCTTCTGCGCATGCCCGAGCATCTCATGAAAAGGGTAAAAAAAATTGGCATTCTCATGCTTGTGCAGTGAGATCGGTAAGTTTTTTTCCAACCTACGTCACCCGATCTTGTGCCTGTGTCGGGTGACGTAGGAAGAAGAATCCAGAAAAAGAGGCGAAGATGGCGGCGCCCGGTGCCCCAGCTCAGAGACAGACACCAGGACGATGCGGGATCCGATGGAAGACACCTCCGGACTGATCTGCTCTGCAGGATTGAAGGTAAGTGTAATTTTTTTTGTTTTGGGCATTTTTCAGTTTACTTCCTATTTAAATGCTGACTCCAGGAAGGCCACATCCACTGTGGCCAATATTTTTTGTCTGGAAAGATGGCAACCCAACATGCAGCACCCGGCCCAGGGACATTAGGTATGCCTGGGGGACCCTAAGATTTGGTAAAAATGCTGCAACCAGTGGGGGTTATGTATAGGAGACCTGTGTGGCCAAACCAAGGGTCTTTGACTAGGAGCCCCACTTCCTCAAAATTAAACTCTTACACCCCAATTTTAATATTATTATTAATATGAATAAACAGTATTTATTTAGTGCCAAGATATTACACAGGGATGTACATTAAATGGGGGTTGCAAATTACAGATAGTGAAACAGAACCACTCTGCTAAAGCTCATTGGGCCCCCAGTAATTGATAACCACAACTCCGTGTAAACAAGCTGTCATACAAAGCATTGGCCAGACCTCACCTGGAATATGCAGTTTTAGGCACCACAATAAGGAAATTGTGGAATTGGAGAGAGTGCAGAGAAGGGCAACTAAACTAGGAAAAGTAATGGAATTTATTTTTTCCCCTGTTGGAGCAAATTGTACCAGAGTTTTTTTGCCTTCCTCTGGATCAACTCTGTCCATAGGGTTTTATATCTAGGATTCTCCAGAGGTTGGACTTGATGGACTTTTTTTCAACCTAACTATGTAGCTATAAATAATACTGTATATTGTAATGTAATGCCATTGATAAATGGAAAAATTTTGATGAAATCTTTTTTTTTTTTTTTTTTAGTTTTTGCTTCCTATCTATCTATATTTCTATGATTTCTATCCTTAGGGCCATTTCAGACCCACAGTGAGCTGCACCGCAGTCCCAACCATTCCCAATGAAGTGAATGGAACAGGTTGGGAACCATTTTTTTTGCATACAGATTGCAATGCAGTACCCAAAAACAAGAAGTCACTTTGCTGTGCCATTGTCAGGTGCAAATCTGGTTGCCTGTGATGCAGTTTGCACACAGCAGGAATTTACTGTGCACCCATAAGGTGCAAACCACACAAGCGATGCTGATGGGTAATAATATTGCAATTGTTTGCATGGGGGGGTGGCTTTCATTTTTATATTATTAAGCATTTAATAACCTATCCTGTAGTAACAGTCCTCATTCATTCAGTATTCACAATTCACAGGAACCGCGCCATCTGGGGATCCAACATACAGCAGTTGTTCGAGCATTTTAATTCTCCATCCAGATATCAACTCTCCATTGTTTACAAACCAATAAATTAATGTCCTTCCTAGGGACTGCAGAGCTTTCTGCACGAAATAAGAAGTTATCATTGTACTAAGAAGCAGGTTGAACATTTTCAACACATGCTTCACCCTTCAACCATTGCTGTGCCATTTATATGTACAGGTGGATATAAAGTGTACACACCCCATGCCAGGTTTTTGTGATGTAAACAAGTGAGACCACAACAAATCATTTCCAAACTTTCCTACCTTTAATGCGACCTATATTCTGTACAATTCCTTTAAAAACAAACAAATCTGTTAGTATTTTTAGGGGAAAATATATATATATAAAAAACTTAGCATAATCTTGTTGCATAAGTGTGCACACCCTTAAACTAATACTTTGTTGAAACACCTTTTGATTTAATTCAAGCATTCAGTCTTCTTGGGTTACAGGCTATCAGCATGGCACATTTTGATTTGCCAATATTTGCCCACTCTTGCAAAAGTGCTGCCAATCTGTTAGATTGCAAGATCATCTCTTGTGCACAACCATTTTCAGGTCACCCCGCAGATTTTCTATTGGATTTAGACTGGCTGGGCCATTCCAAAACTTTCTTTTTCTTCTGCTGAAGCCATTCTTTTGTTGATTTGGATGCATGCTTTAAGTGATTGTGTTGTTAAAAGGTGAACATTCTCTTCATCTTCAGCTTTTTTGCAGACACCTGAAAGTTTTGGGACAAAAGTGACTGAAATTTGCAATTTCCTCCTTCCTCAGATAGGATTCTCCCACTGCTAGGCACACCTCTGGCTCTATGTAGGTTCTGCTTTTAAAAAGTTCTGCAAATTAAAAGAAAAGGTACCTTTATTTAAACACTAGAGGGCGACATGACTTTACCCTATCTGGACAGAGGTATTTCTCAATACAATTTTTGTAAAAATGAAAAATGATCAGGTCTCATAAATGTCTGCACACAGCACACAATTGTACCTCTTTTTATTGCTTTATGGAATTGGCCTGTCTGTGCTAAGTAATTTACATTTCCTGCGTGCAGAAAAATACTAAAAATCTGTGAACTGTGTACGAAAGCTATAAGAATTCATTTATTACTATTATTATTAGGATTATTATTATTATTAATAATAATAATAATAATAATAATAATAAACAGTATTTATATAGCGCCAACATATTACGCAGCTCTGTACATTAAATAGGGGTTGCAGATGCCAGATACAGACAGTGACACAGGAGGAGAGGATCCTGCCCCGAAGAGCTTACAATCTAGGAGGTGGGGGAAGTACCACACAATAGGTGGGGGGATATGGAAATGTAGTAAGTAGTGAGGGTTTTAGGAGACAGAAGATGGGTAGACAAGTTTAAAAAGATGGGTTTTGAGGGCTCTTTTAAATGAACAGAAAGTAGGAGCAAGCCAAATAGGACGAGGAAGACCATTCCAGAGAGTGGGGGCAGCTCTAGAAAAGTCTTGGAGCTGCGCATGTGAGTTGTGACAATTTATTTGTATATTTTTATTTCTAAACACGGGTAAAGTTGTGAAAAATTAGCTGCAATTATTATTATTATTTCTTTGTATTTCCCAGGATCTGGGTTCTCTGAGTGGTTTTATTCAAATAGGAGGGGTACATGCCAAACGGGCATGATAAGTAGCTGGTTGAATTGGTGTGATAGTGACAGGCATCTAAGAAGAAGTTGCTGCAATATTATATTTATAGGGAAAGAACTCTGCTTTTTGGATGATTCATTGCTAACATTTAATGATATCATTATTTATAAATCTGTAAGGCCAGTTTAGTTTATTTTTGGTGTCATCATGCCCTCTTAGGTACCTGGGCAAAACATGACTCCCTATTCCCATGTTAGCACTTTGCAGAATGCCATAGTTGACCTGTTGTAAACCAGAAAAATAAAATAATCTCCCTTTCTGATGCAATGCAAACATTCCATTAACTATGTTCACAATGTGGGACAAACACAATTTTTGGGGGTGATGGGTATTGGGTTTGCCTATTACAACTTCTGTGAAAAAAAAAAAGTAAAAAATTATTTTGTTATCTGGACTCCAGACAAATATTAAAAACAGATGAATACAGCTCTAAAGTTTTAAATCCAAGCAGTGTAAGTTTTTGATTACAACTTGGAATCAGCAGGAATTTGCGGGGCCAGAACAGCAGTGGGCCGACCAAGAGAAGAAAGAAGCAGCACAAGGAGATAAATTAGATGTGCCACAGTACAAGCTGAGAGTGAGAGAGAAAAGTGACAGAGAGAGGAACTTACCAGCCTTCTGCTTCTCCTTTGGTGTCTTGTCACAAGGTGGGTGCAAAGTCCTGATTTACTATCATACATTTATTTCCTGCTCATATACTAATGCCTTCTACACTATGGCTGGGCACACATAGTAATTTTTGCTTGAGCAATCATAACCCTTACCCATGGTCAGTCACTAGAGATCACCATACATCATGATAGCAGAGTTCTTCATATATGTGCAATCCAGTGCTGCTAAATGCAACTGAATGGGTACAGATTCTTAGTGATTGCCAATGGGGCTATTACAGGTGATGGTGGGTTTGGCAAGAATAACCCATGCACCCAGCCTATAGAACTGGCAGGGTACATGGCAGTACACAAAGGGGACCCTAACTAATCAGCACTGCATTTTACATGAAACTCTGCAATGGAGCTTTCATATCCCACATAAAATAAAACAGTCATGAGCTGTCAATTCACACTATGGGCCTGATTTATTAAAGCTCTCCAAGGCTGTTGAAGATACCCTTTCATTAGTGAAGCTGGGTGACCTAGCACCTGGAATGGATTTCTTAAAAGTCATTTGCTATTTGTTAGCAAATGTTTTTGATCCTAGATTAAAATATTCCAGGTTTGCTGGATTAACCAGCTTCACTGATCAAAATGTATTCTCTGCAGCCTTGGAGAGCTTTAATAAATCATGCCATATAATGCAGCAATGCACCATGCAGCGAATAATGTCCCAAATGCAGAAACGTCAGATTGGCATTAAAGGCAATGTCTGAGGTTCTCACTACGTATGGTGCAGTGCATTGTATGCATTTCTGTGCAATGCCTAATTAAGTGCTATGAATATAGTAATGTCACATCAGACAGAAAAGCAGGTATTCATGCATTTCAGTATAACCCACAGGCACCTAAGTCACTACAATGTGAATAAAGAGCTGCACTCACTTTTGTTTACTCTGAATTTTAAATTCTTGGAACATCTTTGCAATATCGTTTCAGGTGTAAGATCCACCAAACAAATGACGCAATTATTTGTAAAACAAAACAGTGACATGAGTCACGGCAATAATCCCCCGGTGTGATACCAGGAAAGAGGAGAGTGTGGGAGATCCATGTATAAACAATGGCGGATACACAGAGCAGGCCTTGCACTTATCGGAAGGGGGACGCCATTCTGGCCCATGCAGCCGAGCTGCTGACATAACAGACCGTAAAGAGCTGTGTTATGTATACAGAAAGAAACAAACGAATCTGGGAGAAAAACGTTGGTGGATGAATAAAGTCACAGGAGATATAAGACAGGGGGTTGTGGAGTCCAGTGTTTGGTGTACTGTATTTAGGAACTGCTGCCTTCAACGGATGATTTTCTCCAGGTAGGAAAGCAAATGGTCAATTCATTTATTCGTAATACTTGGATATGATTATATGATGATGATACGAAACAATGATGATTGGCTCAAAATGTGATTGCACTTTAAAAGGAATTTGTCACTTAGGGCACAGGTTCTCTTAAAAAGCCACCACCAAAGTTCCATCCTAGCTCATGTCGAAGCTTTGGTTTTGATACCAGTGTAAGTTTCACGGCTATCAGTGCCGGAACTTACACTGGATTGATGTCTATCTGGCCTACTCATGGCCTACAATAGTCAGGGCCTGAGGTTGGCTGAAAGTATCATGTGTTTCCAAAGACCCCAACAGACCAATGGCATGGTGATGGAGCATAGTGAAGGTAAGTCCATCAAGGGTAGGCCTAAAGGGAATCTATTGTATTTTTCAGGGGTGGTATAATAGGAATCCATGGTGTTTTATGGGGTGGGCGTATGGGAAATCTATAGTCTTTGGGGGGATTTATTAAAAACAATGGTCTCTGATGCTCTCTACAGGATACAGACATACACTGTATCCCTCTTTCCATCTATTCTGAGTACCTTGGACATAATGCTAACCAGAAAACTTGTGTTCTTTCGCCCATAAAAGGATCCCTTGAGTTTAAATCTAACAAAATGCTCTTCATACATCCCCTGAGGAAGAACGGCAAAAAGCGTTGGGTTACGAGACGTTACTTTTGTGAACAGTGGTGGATGTAGCCAAAAGTGGGCCCTTGTTAAAAACTGACTTGGGCTCCCCCCACTGAACTGATTTGTTGCCTATTTTGGGGCCTCTTGTGGCTGAGAATGGTACAGGGCCCATGTTTGCACCTTTCTATGTCTGCCCCTGAAAGTGAAAAATGACTTTGCAAGGAATAATTTATATTAGGATTTTACCTTGGACCTGATTGACATTTGCTTTGTGAACATCAGAGTCACTACTTTATAAATAGACCCCAGGAGTCATGACTTTATTGGGGATTCACCTTAGACTGACCCTATTAGGTTATCAATAACTCCAGAAAAAAGATCTCTGCAGTAGTAGTGGTGTTATACTCCTTCAGTGGTCCACATCCCTTATCTCCCCTCCATTTCGGCACTGGATTGTGTCGTCGCCATTTGACACCTTCATGGATTCTTCCAAAATTGTCCTTTTCTCTCTACATCATTACAAGGCTCAGCAGTGATGTAGGGATCATAAAATAGTGCACAATGAGCGGAGGTGATAGGTATATGACACTCCCAGAAATGGCAAACGTGGGGGATTTGTCCATTGTTGACTTCGTCACTAGAATGGTGAATTGGTGTCTGGTTAAGTACCTCACACAGTTGAAGTGTCAAAGAAAATGAACAGTTCTGTGATTTTCCTTTTTTCCATTTTGAAATGAAATGTAATACAGTCCTTGTGTTTTTTTAATACAGTCCTTAATTCTGTTGATCCTTTTAAGAACACAATGGGATTGATTTATTAAAGCTCTCCAAGACTGGAGAAGATACACTATCATGAGTGAACCTGTGAGATCCAGGACTAAATGTTGGTCACTCTCCCCTCTCCAGATTTATTCAAGCCTGAGATAGGAGCTTTGTCCTTATCCTCCCCGTTCTTATTATCTTTAGTGTTTCCATTTCCCATTAGGAGCTGCAGACAAGTCATTGTGATGACTGTACAATATAACTCTTAGCTTCTCACTTGCTGATGGGGCTGGGAAAATTGCAGCATGAGCTTCTGCTGAACAATATTTACATTAGTGATGAGCCTGTGCCCACTCTCCGGATTCCAGCGTTATTCCCAGCGACGGCTCTATACTGTCAGCTAATAAACAAACCAAGCAAAGAATCTTCCAGTCTTTTCATATTCCCCACTTCCTGAGATCAATGTGGCTCACAGCTCTACAGCCAAAGTCAAAATAAACCAAGGGGACCGGTACCCAATTGTGCTGCTTTGTGCATCCCGGACGAGCCCCCAACAAGGTTACGTGACAGCCATAAGGACAAAACCTACTATACATCTAGGAAATCATATATAGAACCCCTGTTACCTGCCAACACTTCCATGCATTCGTGATCCTCCCTTACTGTGCCTAAAGTATTGTGACAACATTTTTTAGGACCTGACATTGTGCATACTCCATGCCACTGCCCCGCTTCTTTATTGTGCTTTGGCAATGCTCACCTTGAGTTGTTTCCATTTTGTAAATTCATCTAAGAGCCTTACCACCTCACCAGAATATGGAGCAAACCTACAAGCCTCTAGTTTCCTCAAAGGGTCTCTACAATCTCATAAAAGTTTTACCATCATTTTCAATATTTTGAAATCTCAATATTCCAATTTAATAATCTTTCATTATCCTATATTGAACATTCTGGTTCAGTCTCCTAATTGTCACACAGGCTTCTGAGGTTCAAAGTGTGCCACTGTGAGAAGGACCCCAGACTCCCCCCTGCAGGAACCACAAGTTTTTTTGGCATGGGGGCCCCAAGTCAGTTCTGCACAGGAACCCACTGTTGGCTACATCCATCATTGCTTCCAATAGAGAGTACAAGTAACGGTTTCAACATTTATTACACGGGCATGGTCCTGTGTATACTGCCTGGGAAATGCCATACCATTGTCACGGCAGGAAGATTAAAAGATCAGCAGTGCTGATGTACAAGAACACATTAAAAGAGGTTAAAAAAGTATTGCATTATAAATACTCAATCAGGGTTCCTTCGAGGTTGCTACGGGCAGGTTTGCTGGATCATCCAGGTTCTCCCATGATAGTCTATCTTCCCCAGTCTTGGAGAGTTTTATTAAATGAGGCCCTATGAAAAAGCACAATATAAAATAAAAGGTTTTGTGAATTATTGAACAAATGCAATGGACACTATGCCAACTTGTAATAAAAGAGGAGCCGGTACCCAACAACCTCACATACCATGTGCCTGGGCTCATCCCATATCATTAAATCCCCCTTATTAATAGCAGTTTGGGTTCTCCTAAACATTATTTTATTTTTGCACAATGCCAGTCTAGGAAATTCTTTCTTCGCTGTGCACTCCAAAAAACATTTCAAAAAGGAGTCAGCCAAAACAATAAAAAAGAATATTTCATCCTTCCAGAAAAAAAAGAAATATTTTTATCACAGCGGAGTGAATCATCTCCTGTGTGTATCTGTCACACTCAGATAACCTTCCAGCGGATTTATTTTATTTTAGCACAATTTGAAGCATTTTCATTTTTCAAGCTCAAATTGGAATCTGTGCAAATATTTGTTTGCCTGGAACTGTTGGCAAAGTGGAAAGGAGAATCGTCAAATAGATATTGAGCGAGAGTAAGAAATGGGTGAGCGATGAAGAGTAAAGCTGGATGCTTGTGGCCCAGGGCGAACGATTGTGATTGCCTCTAGTGTATGTACAGCTGTCCCCAATATCATTTAGGATCAGCCATTGTGAATACTAAACAACCAATCAGAGGCAAACCTTGTCATATTCTATAGAGGAGGACACAGCAAGGTGTCTCCCGCTGTGTCCCCCCCTTCCAATGCCATGGATATATACAGCGCTCGTTCATTCTATTGTTACTGGAAACAATCACAAAAGATTGTTTCTAGCAACAGAAATCTCTAACGATCTGAACAGCGCTGTGCGAAGCGTGTAGCTAGCTTTAGTCTCATTTTTGGTGCCATGGCTTGGTGCCATAGTCATTGGGTAAAGCTGTTGTTAGTCCTCAGATTATCCCATAGCATTGCCCTGTGCTGCTCTTTATCATTCTTGCTTTAAAAGACATCTCCAAGGTACATTTCAAGAAAAAGGCATAAAATGGAACGACTTGTCCTGCCAACACAAAGTACTTGACATTCTCAGGATTGCCTGGCTACGTAGCTTACAGTACATCTAAACTTTGTAACTAAGATCTCACGAAAGCTGTAGGTATTTTTGAAATTTGCTTTCAGGGGATTACTTATAAATGTTTCTGCCCAAAGGTCACCCAACTTTTACCCAAAATTTATACAAATTTACTTGGATTAACTAAAATTATGGATGAAAGCATATTTAGATAGACCCCATAGTCATGTAGTTTTATAGGATGACAATTGTCTCCGGATTGTGTTCTTGCATTGACCAATCAGTAATATTTTCCCTTATAAAGGGTCATGCCACTGGCTAATTTTGCTTATATCCACCAGATTGCAATGGGCCACCATTGTCATCAGAAAGCCAGTCCATAGCTGATGTACAACCTACATTAAATTGAGTGCATGTGGCCAAAAGTGGCTGAAATAGGCTGGAGGATTTGGGCAGTATTGATATGGTGGAAGGTGAAAGAAATTGTTTGGAAAAACATGGGAGTTGTTTTTGATACACTGTAGGAAATTTAATGGCTGCATCAATTTTATCTGAAGTGACATCACCTTTCAGAATGTTAAATTCAGCAACCCCAGAACACAACACTGGTGATGTCCACCATGACATTCTTCTATCTAATAAGGCCACCAAGATTAGCCATTCTCAGTCAAGGTTCCATGAGACCCCATGGCTTCTCCAGAGGTTGCTTTAAAGGGTTCCTTGAGCTGTTACACACTGACGTCCCATTTGATGATGCCAGCACCACGTAGTAGAGCCAGCTACATGACTCCATGTTGACTAATGATGTTTTTAGGTGTCTTCCTGAGGCTGTTAAAAATTGTTATACACTGTCTATACAAGACACTTTAAACCAAGGTTCCATGAGGTTGCTCAAATGGGTTCCACAAGTTTTGACCTACCATTTGAGGATGCCTGCATAGTTAGTTATTGGGCCAATAGCATTGGGAAGAGCCAGCATCATGGCTCTATTGATGTTCTTAGGTGTCTTCCCGAAGCTGGTAAAATATCCATATGCATTGTCTTTACTAGACATTTTCAACCAAGGTTACATGGAACGCCAGGGTTGCTCCAGAGGTTGCTCCAAAAGGTTCCTCGAACTTTGACACATTAACCTCCCATTTGAGGATGCCTGCATAGTTCTGATCTAATAGCACTTGGAAGAAACAGCTTCATGGTTCTAATGGTCTTCTTGAGGCTGTTAAAAAAATACTAATCCACTGTCTATACTAGATGTTCTCAGCCAAGGTTCCATAGAACTTCTCCAGGGGTTGCTTCAAAGGGGTTCTTGAGCTGTGACACATTGGCATTCCATTGCATGATCCTTGCATAATCCTAATGTACTGTCTATACCAGACATTCTCAACCAAGGTTCCATGGAACCCAGAAGTTACCAAGGTTTCCTCTAATTCCAGAGGATTGACCTCCCTTTTGATGATGTCTTGAGCCAACACCACTTGGTAGAACCAGCTGCATGGCTCTAATGATGTATTTATGTGTCTGTCTTGGACAGCACTGTAGAGTGGCATCAAATTTAGAAGCTTTTTTTCCCCACTGACCCCCCCCAAAAATTGGATTATAGCAGGAGTACCTAAAATTGTTTTAGGGGTTCCTCAAAAGGTAGAGAAAGGCTGACCTAGCTTCATCTCCTCCATACAGAGAAGCCATTTGGACTGCAAGCCTGATTTCCCCCCATATTTGATGTGCGTAAATGATCTATAATAATAGATCTCATGCAGCTGCATTGCCCGCTCTGAAAATAATCCCCTGGCATTTGAAGGAATACATTAATGAACTAAAGGCTATTTTTATGTATTTTCCCAGACTTCACATTCATGTTCTTCTTTCTATATAAAGCAGCAGTGTAAGCAATACAACAAATGAAAGCAGTCACAGGCTTTGGAAGGAAAAACAAAAAAGAGCCGGAGAAGAGGAGGAATGGGAAAAGGTACACGGGCAATAGGGAGTAAAAATGTCAAATCACCAACCACCAATCAGAATCTTAGCTTGTCATTGTATATTTAGAACTGGACGTCTCTTCAAAGGTAACGCCTGAGAACCAACTTGTCATGAAGACAGATTGTCTCCTATCTTTAGATTTCTGTCAACATGTTAGTAGTACTCCTATTTGTTTTTTTTATTATCTTTTATTTATCATCTTATCATAGGAATCTTCTGTTTCAACAGCGGGATTTAAAAATTCCTGCACAGTGGAAATGGTCTGTTTAACATCAAACTTTTTTTGAAAGTTTAAAGTGAACTGGACTCAAAAAGTGAAAATTTGCTAAGTTATAAGGAATGTCATAGAATATCACCCTGAAAAATGTATTCTTCCTTCTAAAAGCACCCTAAAAATAGCAGTGCCTATGGACCATTGTGCCTACAACCACACAGCTGTATAACATCTGAGTATTTTTAAACATGGAGGAACCCTTGAAATAATTTTCAGGTACTAGAGTACCCTGGCTATTTTACTCTATCCACAGATCACAGTATGTTAGTGGTGGTCAATAGGAAGAATATCTGGCCATCGGGAAAATGTCACCCTTAAGGTGCGTACACACTTCCAATTTTTATCGTACCAATCGAACGACGAACGAAACAGGTAGCAAAATCATTGGTGTTACTTAAACTGACCGGAGAGGTACAAACTCCTCATTGTTCACAGAATACCCAACAGTCTCTGGAGAAACCCCAGGGTTTCACAGAACTCTGGTTGAGAAAGACTTGTCTAAGGCATTGCTGACTGAGATTTGATGATACCATTAATGAGGTGGCGGCTGTTCTCCTTGCTGGAGGTTCTGACATAAGGAAGCAAAGCCCTGCCTATACCAAGATGTTCGACTGCAGAATATGGTCAGTGATGGTGAAAAGATTGGCCGCAGGGAACCACAGGCGATACTAGTCATTAGCCTGACATTTTTGGGGCTTAGATTCTTCCTGTTAAAAGCAAATCTATGCTTGACCAATGCAGTGAATTGCAACTGATTTTCTTTATTGCCCCTCCACCTAGGCTAGACTTTAAACATGTCTACCACTGGCAACTGTTTACCTTGAATTTGCGTCCCCAGCAAGTACACTAATCACGGTACTTTTGAGTATGGAGGGCCATCTGTGCCACTCTTCCTAGATAACAGTCTATTGGTTGTGGAGTGGCCATATGTTACATGATAGTGGGGAGAACGTCCTCTGCTTTGTGTAAGCTCCAACCAGGATGACCTGGCACTTGCTCAAAGTGATCTTTCCTTGATGGCAGCAGTTGATCAGTTTTCCAAATGCTCAATAAGTTTTGATGGGAAGGAGGAAGGCAATAAACGATTCTGTTGCTTTGCTCTCCATAGACAAGTGCATTGTAGTAATGCAATAAGCATACTGTGGTGTAATAAGGTGTCATTTATTATGATTGGAACCCCAACGTACCCCTCCAAGACTCCACAACACAATGTACTGCTTCCTTTTATATAGAAGTTTATATAGAAGTGATTTAGACCCAATGGTGAAACTTTCATGTTTGTGCCCAAGAGGACCAAGGGGAGGCTAACTTATTCTTTATGCATTCATTTTCTTTCTGCAGACTTTTATCATCTGTTGATCTTTCCATAAAAAACAAACTTTATGTGCTTTCCCTGTCTATGCTTATTCTCCACTGTACCTATAGGGGCAACCATAGCAGTCACCTAGGCTGGACTTCAAAGATGGCTACCATTGTTTAACTCTATTATATGGTGGGTTGATGGAAAAATTGGTGGATTAATTTATTTCCCTATTTATTGTACAGCGCTGCGTAATATGTTGGCGCTATATAAATCCTGTTTATTAAAAATAATAATAATAATCAGTTTTACTTTTATTTCTTTTAGGTTCATGGGATTGTAAAAGGACATTGAATTTCTAGCAGGGTCAACAAGTATTTTCTGAACTTACTGTTTAGTACTTAGCCAGAAAAATGACAACTAATGCAGCCAACGTAATTAAGAACCATTATTCTACCATCTTCCAGTTTTGTTCCTTGGTTTAGATACCTTTTAAACCTGATCTCTAGTGAAATACTACCATACCCCAATACCCTCTAACTAAAAATTACCTAATGGGCCCTATTTATTAATGTGCCCCAAGGCTGGACTGAATACACTTTCATCAGAGAACCTGGGTGATCCAGCAAACCTGGAATGTATTTATTCAAAGTCATTTTCTATTTGCTAGCAAATGTTTTGAATAATGGACCAGATGCATTCCAGGTTTGCTGGATCACCCAGCTTCACTGATGAAAGTGTATCCTCTCCAGCCTTGGAAAACTAATAAATCAGGACCAATGGCTCATTTATTCTTCTAACTGCAGTCACATATTGCTCCAGTTCTTCTCCGCTCTTCTGTCTTCTAAAGATGGGGTCCCTCTTTGGTTGTCAATGTCACTGTTTTCTTGATATTGACACTTCATATTGGCTGTCCATAGGAGCGGGGCCCTTTCGGGATCCAGAAGAGAGTATGAAAGTGGTGTGGTTAGCACATGGGGACCATTGGGGTGCCGGATTGGCGACCCCCATCCACACACCAAGAAATAGTTCTGCCAAGGCACCTGGATGGTAAAGTCTAGGTGTTCCTATACAAAGAATGTAACATACAGGATGGTCAGAGGGAGGTTAATTCCCCCAAAAATAGGATTTAAGTTTTTTTTCTTTTTGAAATGACTTCAAGAATGTCAGGCTACCCTGGGGCTTTCTAGAACTAATTGAATTTTCCTTCGCTAAGATATGACCATGTGAAGGATTAATTACACAGACTGATACAAGGTCGTTATCTCTTTGAACATGGAGATACATTGTAACAACAAACTCATTTCCAGGGGACTCAGATTTCAGCACAATTCTAAGTTGTCACATGAATCACGGCTCCTTCTAGAGCATAGATCCTAAGTTGTTCCAATATAAATAAAAAAAGGTCATTTATTGTCCGTCGCTCACACACAGGAATTTGTCCAACTTTTTGTATATTAGGCTTTATTTCCAATGTAACACTGGAAACTGACTCCTGACTGAGGGGCCCAGAACAAAAATAATAGTAATTTATCCATTGGTTGTGATAGGTAAGCAAAGTATTAGGTATAATTGGGGAGATTTCCCTTCTCTGTCCCAAAAATAAAACAGGAAGTGGGATGAATCTCTCCAAATGTGTCCAATTGGACATTTTCTCCTCTATTCTTGTTCCCATGACCATTCCATAAGTTTGGATTTTCCATTCCTTGTCCTGGTCACCGGGAGAAATAGAGAGCTTTAATGTCACAAGTAGGGACATAGATTGCAGAAAAACATAATGGGGTTCTCCTAATATGCTACCAATATTATGGAGGGAACAGTGTTTTAGGATGGCACACCTCTTTGGTGGAATTTTTAGGAACAGAGCACAATTGTGATTTTTGATCATACTTGAGGTGTACATGGATGTCAGATGGCAGTAGGACAACCAGAAAGAATTTAGGTGGAAGATTATATTATCCAAGTATGCATAGCCAATGGGAACCATAATACCAAAAGGAAATTAATATCCCTATTGTATAGAGGGACCCATCCAATGCCCTTGCATACAATGTTGATTGCAGCCTGATGCCCCTACCCTATCCAGTTAAAAATTCCAGTACTTCCCAGTATGGGGACACTTGCACTGACCCATTGCCCTCATGCAATACCTAATACCCCAATATGTATTTGTAAACATGGGGGCTGTCATTTGCAGAGTAAAGGAGCAACATACGGGAATATGAGAGCTGGGATTGTCAATGCTAACATTGGACCTTTGTAGGGGGTGCAGTAGAAATTAAGTTGGCAGATCAAGGCAAGGTAAATTTCCTATTAGTTTTACTTAGTGTGTATATGGCCAGTTGCACACTCATAGCCCATAGTGGTTCGATAGAAAAGGGATGCACCAGGTGTCATGCAATGAAAAATAGGATAAGAAGAATCGTGTTTAGATTCCCCTAGTCAAAAAAAGAGCATTAACCATTATATGGGGTTGGTCCCATTGCAATGCAAAATTTGGAGCTTTAAAAGGCCTGTGGTGGTGATGGGTTAGAGAGATAACAGACATCTCTAATAGGGGTTGGGGTACAAGAATATTAATATTATTATTATTATTATTAATATTATTATTAATAATAATAAACAGTATTTTTATAGCACCAACATATTACACAGCGCTGTACATTAAATAGGGGTTGCAAATGACAGACAGATACAGACACAGGAGGAGGGGAGGACCCTGCCCAGCAGAGCTTACAATCTAAGATCAGAAATATCATTTTATTAAAAGCTGCAAATTTAGGAATCCTAAAATCTCATTGTAAACCTTGTGATTTTAATGCACAACGTTACATCTACTTGAATGCAGAGCCGGGTGGCCTTTTTCTTTTTGCAGGTCACGGCAGACTGCAGATAAATTTATAGTGATTACAAAAACAGTGACATAGGCGGAAGAGACGACCCTGCCCCAAAGAGCTTACAATCTAAGAGAAAATAGAAATCAGGAACGTGGCACCCTTTCTCCTTACATGCTATTGGCTGGACCACTATTTTAGCCTCCGTTGGCCATGTCCCTCGGTATTTTTTTTAATATTTCTACACATGGCAGCATGGAAGTGTTACTCATATTTACAAGAACTGATTTTTCAGACATCTCTGGAAACACGTAGCTCTATTTTTATATTCCCTCTTTGCAGAGTTTGGAGGAGCAGGTCATACTTTCTAGTGGCCTCCTTAGCTCAGCATATATACGGATACCCCCCAGGCTATATATAACTCCGGTCATTAAAGCTTCATGTTGATCTGATTGGGCTCGGGGCTTTTTATACTGATAGCTATCTGTAAAGAAGTACAAGAGGGGGCTTAGGTTATCTTGGTTGAAATCTCTGGTGTTTTAATATACAGTGTATACAGACCACCCAGGTTCTGTGCCAACACAGCAGTGTATATGATAAACCACTAACAAGCTTTGCTAAACTTATCTCACACCATCCATTAACCCGCCCGGTGCTGGGGATGTTGAAGGAAATCCAAGGAGGGTAAAACCACCAAAAGGAGGGTTCATATCCACCAAACAACTTTGTTGCTACATAAAAGAAATCCAATTTACCTTCAAAGTGTGAAAGTAGAAGACTGATATTCACCTTTCCAATGGGTGTTGAGTAAAAGCTTTGCTTTATTGGGCACCACTACTGCCCATTATTGCTACTGGGTAATCCGATATCATGTCCTGCGCTGCACATTGTTGCCTGAGACAAATGGTTGTGCTTGTTTTGGGTAAAAATCTGCCATGTATACAGCAGTCTCTTGACATCAAGAGATCAAGAAAAACTCACTGCTATGGAGAAGAGCACAGTGGGGTGCTGCTAGCTCATCCTCCCCCTCCCTTCTCCATAGAGCTGGGTGTACAGAACTCATTCATTCTTCTGTCACTGGGAAAGATCACAAAAGATTGCTTACAGCAGGGGTGGATATAATGCAATGCAGTGGATTCAGCTGCTTGAGGGCCCCTCGGACAGTCCTCAGCCAGCAAAGGGCCCCTCCAGCATGGTCCTTGCCTGCAAGCCTTCCCTCAGTTAACAGCTCACTAAGCTAAGGGTGCTCACTGTGAATTGGTAACTGAGGGCAAGCTTGCAGGCAAGGATCATGCAGTTTGCTGCAGAAGTCCCTGATGGCTAAGAGTTTACAGTATTTATATAGCACCAACATATTACGCAGCGCTGTACATTAAATAGTGGTTGCAAATGACAGAAGATACAGACAGTGACACAGGAGGACCCTGCCCAGAAGAGCTTACAATCTAAGATCAGAATTATCATTTTATTAAAAGCTGCAGATTTCAGAATCTTGAAATCTCATTGTAAATCTTGTGGTTTTAATGCACAACGTTACATTTACTTGAATGCAGAGCCGGGTGGCCTTTTTCTTTTTGCAGATCACGGCAGACCGCAGATAAATTTATAGTGCTTCCAAAAACCAAAAAAAACTGAAACTGCAAATCCTTGTGGATAAATCCCGAGGAACCAAGAAGGGGTTAAAGAAAAAAGAATTGTTTTATTGCATATATTTTTAGCAGGGAAGGAGTTATGGGAATTGCGGCATCCCTCTATATATAACTCCCGCATTTCCTCTGAGAAGTCTCCTAACTTTCAATGAGCTTTGATTTTTGGAAAGAGACACAAGCACGGATGATAGAAACCAGATTGCCCCAGCTAGGTGTCTTCCTTTCGCCTCCCTGGCCGCGGTGAAGAAAAGTAGACGCTGCGCTTTCCTAACATGTGAAAAAAAACGACTAAGTTTTCGCTTTTCCCTTTGAAGAAGTTTATTTATTCTGCATTCTACAAACTCGATGGAAGACGGAAAAGTTTGGAAAAGTCTTCAGCTTGGTCTGTTCAGCCAAATGAAGCTTTGACCTTAAATGGTAAAAGATCCCAGTTGTGATTGAGAGGCCGGACTTGGGGGGAGAAGTGGCTTTTTTGGTTGGTAATCGGCATCTCTAAGAATAAACTGCAATTTCAAGCACCAGCCGGGACCAGAGAATCTCATGTAATCCCTGATGAAAGATGCAGGGAGGCGGCGGATGGGAGACTTTGCTGTATCCTTCTGGGTTGATGCTTCGGGGATAGAAGGACGGATTGGGTACCTGCGGCAATCAGGAGCCTGGAGGATCTCAATGGGCCATGGCACATAAAACAAGTAAGAAGACCGTTTAATGTATATTTTTATTGCCGCTGTGTCTTGTAATGAAAGAATATTGCAGCAGTACCATCTGATCATTTGATGGTGGGAGAGCCAACTTTATCAGATATTAATTAAATGGATGGTTAGGGTAGGCCCTGGTCCTTTGGAAGGAGATTGTATAATTGGATTGGAAGTCAGTTTGAAATGGAGTGCTAGGTATGGGGTGCTAGGTATGCTTGGCTCAGCTGAACATTCAGCCTAATATCTATGGAGCAGCCAAACACTTCTAGCATGACAGTTCTTTCTAACTTAAAGGAACCCTATAGAAGGTTTGGCTAGCTAGCAAAACCCCATAGACATGAGATTGTCACCCAACCTGTGATTGGGTCTACAGATCCAACCTGGGTCAGCACTGTAGGCTAACTTATGTAAAGCTCCAAGTGCCATGCCGATCCTTCCATGCATGATCTTGACCTTGACCCTGTTTTTATACACCTATAAGGGACTTACTAAGCAATTCAATGAAGGATCAGGAAGGCAGCCCAAGAACCTGAAACTTAAAAAACAAATGATCAATGGCAACTTGTTGTTCTGACAGGTTCTCTTCAGTGTTTTGTAACCTTTGCACAAGTCTCGATGTGCAGAGAGCAGTTTTGCACAGATATCGATCAGTAGATGAAATCTGTAATTGGCAGAGCACAGTGATACACAGTACCAGATGTCGTTTTTCATCACATTAGATCAGTCGTGATAACAAATATTTAATGTTTGTCGGTTTTTATGGTAACTACCCAACAAGCTTCATCAGTGTGGTTTGCATGACCTTGGTATATAAACCTCAGTGTTTTGTGGTTGAGGGAAGGTCAGATGTTGTGGTTGGCCTACACATGGAGAGGGGCCCATATTGGGCTTCCCTTGTAACAAATTTGAAATAAGGAATCATTGTGCAGAAAAACCAAGCCAGTTGCAGCTATTCTTTTGTTAGCGATCATGAAAAAAGTAACTAATTTCCAATTGGCTAGTTACTATGAGCCCGCCCCTGAGGAGAGAACCTTACCTGCTTTGAGTCTTTTCCTGCATTGTGAAATGATTGTTCCCTGGCAGTTCTTGCCTGAGGGGATCACAATCAAATCAGTCACATCCCCTGCATAGTGCAGAACCTTTATAAAGGGGGATGCCACCCAAATGCTAACTTTTTGCTGAAATTTCTGAGCTCAAGTTTATGGCCTTTATGATAGGGCCCAATCTGAACCATGTGATGCAACTTATGGAATGGGATCTCCTCTGCATGGGGTGTGAACCCTGAAGTTTTGAGGTTTGTTTGAACAGAGCCCGGAGCACTGGCTGGTAGGTTCAATCACAATATCCCCAGCAGGTAAATCAGCCCACCAGATTCCAACAATACCTAATAACATACAACCCTTATCATTTACACAAACGTTTAAGTTTGCATAACTTGCAGAAGTGAAATCCTGAGGAACGTTCTGGACGAGGCTCTGGGACCCATCTGTCCTATGGGTGCCCCTTCTTCCCTTTTTTCTCCTGCTGCATTTTTTCTCATTTCTGTTTTTATATTTTAGGAGAAAATAAAGCAAAGGAAGTCAATAATAAAATCCCTAGGGGCTTGTTACCACTAGGCTGTGCAATATGAAATCAGCATTCACATTGCCTTGCACAGGGATAGGCATTATGTTTGGGTAACCCATTCATTGCAATGGGCTGCATTACAATGCACGAAACACGGTCCATGCTGTGCTATTGTTAGTGCAGTATACAGCCAGGCATTGCATAGATGTGCTGGGGAGGTGAACTTGAAATGCCATTAACAAATATTATCAAAGCAGCATACCTGTAATATGCATTGCAGTGCATTACAATAACTAGGGATATCTACTATTTTTTTTGGTTGCTGCCAATGGGACAGACAGCAAAGGGTAATACAAAATTGACAGATATTTCCAGGACAGAGGTAGAGTGGGTATTCTCAAAATGGGGGTAAGTTTTGTAATGATTTACTTTATACCTAGTCCTGTCCCTAAAGCTCATAAATGTTAATAAAATACCTTTACTGTCGAAATCAGCTCCATGGCAGCCAACAGATATGCCTAGGAATTTGGTCACATGATCCCCTTCTGCAAGAGTTGAAGCATAGATCCCTGCACCGAGGGCTGTTTTTTGGCCATTTTTGAGACCCCAAGTGAGACCTCCCTCTCAAATTAAACCATCAGAATAAAAGTGTCCCACATGTGCCCTATGCAACCTAAAATGTAGGAAATAGTATACATACTGTTTTTAAAGCTTTGTACAATGATCTTTGAAAATGGATATCACACTGATAATAATATATAGCTGAGCCCAGGGATTGTATCACATAGCTTTCCCTATAAATAAAAAGTAAAGGAAGGAACTTTATGTCCCTTTACTCTTTCCCAAGTTGTTCCAGAGACAGCCCCAGCCAACGTGCAATAGACTGACATCATATAATTTGTGGCCCCCTGCCCCTGGTATGCCCACCTTGCTGTGCCAACCTTCACTTTCAGCTCAGCCGAGCTCGCTCGCCTTCCCAGGCCCATGCAATGAGAATGATACCACTGAAGCAGCTGCAAAACCAATGGCCAGAACACGTACAGAACCATTAGGAGATTTGGTGCAGAAGGAAGCTATGGAGAATGCTCTCTGCCAACGGAGAGTGGGCATCCAGCTTAATGAGTTAGTGTCCACCCCAAAAAATTGGCCCTAGGGGCATTAAGTTGTGAGCCCCCTTCAGGTATAAGTGGGGCATGTTCAGATCAGCATTTACAACCCCTGTGTGACTGCTGTCAAACACTAACAGACTGTTACTGCTATGCTTTTGTAGGTGCTTTTAAATGGCTGCAAAAGCCCAGCAGAGCTATTACAAGCATTGAATCCAAAACCACATGCAAATGCATGAAAATTCTTGCATGAGTGCTTTTAGGCTTATTCAAGCAATACCAATTCAAGCCTATGGGTGGGTGGCAAACTGCCACTGAACACTACACGGCGTCCAACAAACCACACTGCCGCCTCCTGCTACCTGTCAAATAAAGGATAATGAATGGGCACATTTGGTTCAATGTTAACCACTTTGCAAGCAGTATTGAAAGGTAGAACCATTTGTAAAACTCAATTGTCTGAGCTTGGCCAACATAGCTATGGCTCTGTACAACACTATATAATATGTTGGCGCTATATAAACACAAAAATGATAATAATAAATATTAATAATAAAACAGACCTCCAATACTGATAACCTAACATAAACCTCTTTCATTGTATATGAAAATATTCGTCCTCCAGAAAAGAAGGAAATAAACCAAATTCTGATACATCCTATAACCAAAAGAACACACCAAAGAAAAAGAAGTCTCTCTTGATGTAACGTGGATATGCAGCTTCCCGTTCTGCTATTGTTTGGCCGGTTGGGTATCATTTAGCGTTCCCATGATCTATATACAAAGCTGACTGATAATCATAACAACCGCTGAATTATAGGACTTTGGAGGAAATTTACACTTGAATTTTCAGTATTTCCTCTTCTGGAACCCATCCAGACATCACATTCTGGAAAGATAAATTGTTAAAAAAAAAAAGTTACATTTCCAGCTGTCTCCCACGCTGAGCCGACTATAGAAAAGTGTGAGATTTCATGTGATGATGAATGGGCTGTTTGTTGCCGTTATCTGTTGTTGGATCTTCCAGCTCCAAGCAAAGTGG
Source organism: Pyxicephalus adspersus (assembly GCF_032062135.1). Taxonomy (NCBI): domain Eukaryota; kingdom Metazoa; phylum Chordata; class Amphibia; order Anura; family Pyxicephalidae; genus Pyxicephalus; species Pyxicephalus adspersus. The sequence continues at coordinate 61,693,403 of NC_092866.1, read as the reverse complement.
CAGCCAAGTGATGGGAAGCCGACAAATCATGACATCCATTCTACAGATTTGTAGGGATGTTTAAAGCTGAGTGGCGTCGCTGTTTGGGTTCGTGGCAATTGGTAAATCGTTCCGAACCTCCAACACTCGGTTCTAAGAGAACGGAACATTTGTCCTGTATAAACTCTGCTAACTGCCATGGGCTCAACTGTGGTCACAACCTTTCCGACCAAAGTGAATGGGACCAGTGGGGAACCATTAATTTTTTTTACCACGCAGATCATGGTATGGTTTCCAAAAGAGATGTTGTTTTTGGCTGAACGGTTGTTGTTGAAAGATCTGCACCACCGCCCAAGCCTTGTGCAAATCTGTTTGCCCATGGTGGGGTTTGCCACTCTCGGGCCCACAGTAGTCATTTTCTATGTGCTCAGGAGCTGCCAACTGCAAGGTTTCAGACCACAGGAATGAAAGGCCCCCTAGAACATAGTGGGAAGCCACAGTCTGTTGTGTAAAATCACTCACTGATGTTCCTTACGGGTAACAATGGGCCGTAAGCCCAATACCAATGCCCCAATGACCACAAGCCAAATAAATGCTCACAGCTGTTTTCTTGGGCACATGAAGAGCATTGATGTAGATGGGAAATGTAGAGAGCTGGCAGAGGCTACCCAAGTCACCCAAAGGTTGGCAATCTAAATTTTGCTTCAGCTTTAACCCACCATCGCTCAAACTGAACAGAGGCATATTTGAGTAGCACTACATTTTGCTGTATTATTTGCCTTCCTGCCCCCCTCCATCAACATGCAAATGAAATGTATTAAAAAACAAACAAAGAGGATGATATATAAGGTTGACCTGATGTCTGATGTCTGGTGTAAAAGTGAAGGTATGTAATTGTTTTCCCTATAACTAATGGTAAGCCAATTTTATCCCTCCACTAAAGCCATTTCTCTTACCTCTAAAGATGAGGCATTATTTTTATCCCATTGACCAATGACACCGGGCATTTTTCCCCCACTGATCAATGAGAATGGGAATTTTTTTTGTCATTGACAAGTGGCACCAAGCATGCTGTGGGGCATTTTTCCCTCACCAGCCAATGACATGGGTATTTTTCTCCCAATGGACACCAAGAAGGGGGAATTCAATGTTATCCCACTGGCCAATGATGCCTAGATCTTTTTTATTACCAACCAATGACCCCAGGCATTTTTTTCTCTCTGGCCAATGACAGGGGATATTTTCTCTCAGTGACCAATGGCCAGTTACCTTCTTGCATGGAATATTTTACTTAGCTCAGTGGATTAATTGAAGTTCTGTTGGCTTCATCTATCCAATCTCGTGTAAGAATTTTTTTTTTTAGATTCCTTGCAAATCTAAATATTATCACTTTATTCACCCCTGAACATGCTGTTGTCACTAAAATAGTTGAAGACATCACATAGACTGATGGGAACATTTCCTTTTTTTAGTGTTGCTTATCCCCCTTTCCATCATTTTCTGTACTGGTGACAGTCTCTAGGGTCACTAGGACTAATAGAAAGGGTGGCTCACCCGGCCATAAGTACCAACCTTGCAGAAGTCCTCACCCTTACCTGCTCTATGCAAACAAAAGTTTTGGTTTTAGATAAAAAAATATTGAAATTGAATTGTTTCCCCTGTACGTTATTATTATTTCTTTCATATTAGACTTGCATTGCGGACGCAGATAATACCAACGCATTTCTCTTGCTCCATGAGAAGCTTCAGGCTGCTGTGTATATAGTGATCATCCCGATTCCTAGATGTCAGATTCACTATCCTCATTCTGCTGCGAATGTTTGCATCATGAGTCATCTCCGGGACACTCGTGTTTAGATGGAGAGCTTCGTCTTGTGCAGCTCAGACTCTGCTAATTTAAACTTTAAAAGGGAAAGAGAGGAGATGTTATTCAGCAGGCCAGGGAGAGCCTCGGGGTTAAAGCTGAACTGCAGGCAAAAAGCTAAATACAGACATGTGCAAGGATTTGTATTTCGGTGTATACATGCAACAAGACATGGCTGTCTGTCCTGCAGTTAGGTAACATTTGCAAGTCTTGCTCGGCCCTAAGCTTGTGATCAGAAGGTGAAATGAGAAGCAGCTGAGTGATGAGTTCATCTATCTTTAAGTCTCCTTTCTTTTTCTATCATTATGTTCCTTTTAGTACAACTGGTTTGTGTTGTTGCCTCCTCTCCCATTCTGAGCTTAGCATGCAAGAAACTAATACCCAGTCCAAACACTTACAATTATGGTTGGGATTAGCCCACTGGAGCACTGTAGAAAACCTCTGGTGGACCCCAGTGATACGCCCCAAGTCTGTGAAATATAGGGGGTCACAGGGCAGCCAAATGACCCTCTAGTTAGCCTCTGGCCCCTGCTGTTTTGCCAGGAATACTAAGCATTCTGGTGTGGCATTCTTCTCATTTCCTTAGGTGGAACCCGGGTCCCCAGTCGGACCCTGATTACACTACTTGGCTAAAAATATTAGTATTACTTTTTTATTCATATAGCACCATCATATTCCATGGTGCTGTACAGAGCATGATATAGACAACAAGGGGAAGCCTAAATACAAACATAGTCAATACATAGTACAATATGAACAATATAAATACGAAAACAAGTACATAATCAATGCAGAGTATGATCACACCCAACAAATTGGTTTAATGGATTGCAATATTTTATTATATTATTATATTATTTCACCAGTCTGATATATTAAAAGTATAAAATCAAACTGTGAAACCATATAGATTGAGATAAATATAGATCTTACTTCTTCTGCTCTGTCTTTACAAGCTCTTGAAGAATCTGTGTCTAATGTGAAATCCTAAAGTGCCACTAAAGGAAATAATTGCCATGTAAGATTAACAATCATTACCAATTGGATTCCTTTCCCCCTTAACGAGAGTTAAGCTGCATACACACTTGCAATAATTATCGTTGTAAATGAACGAATAACGACCGATCGTCCGATAATTGTTAACAAAAAAATGCACAACAACTGACCAACAACACCGACGAGCAAGGATTGTCGCTGGAAACTAACGACCATTCTGGCGGATCTGATTGGGCGACGATCACTCACTATATATTGTGTTTATGGTCGTTCAGTGACCGTGGATCGTTCCCGCAGCACGCTTTCTCCTTTACACGACACTTCCTGCATTGTTCAAACAATTGTATCTAGCCTGTGTACATTATTGGTGGATTATATTTGAACGATCCTATCGTTACAGCATGTACAGAATCGTGCACAATACGATCGTTCAAAATAATCGTGCATAATCGTTAGTCTTTCGTTTTCTAATGATAATTATTGCAAGTATGTACCTAGCTTTACACAGATCCCTGTATATGACTGATAGGTAAGACAATTGGTGACCAATTACAATCAATCAGATTACGACAATGGGTACATTGTTTCCTGTTCTCCTATAGTCACTCCAATATCCCTTTTGACTTGTTTGGTTCAAATGAGGAACCAAAAAGCCCTTTGGCTCTTCCAAAGTAGGGACTGCAGGTGCACATGAGGTCAATCAGTTAAAACATCAAAATATTTATTCAAAAAATAATTTTCCAAATGCATAATCAAGATAAAACTTCAATATTTAACTTGGTTGGTTGTGGTAAGTTACATGGCATTGCATGCTTTGTGCCTTCCGATGAATGGAGTGCTATGAGTGCATTCCTTAGACATCCAAAGATAAATATATTACGATTCCCCTGACAACAAGCATAATTAGAACATCCCTCACTAGATGCTGTTTAAACTTCGGGATCCTGCTTTGTTTTCTGTTGCCCCAACAACAACAACTAGGTGGTAATATTTCTCATAGAGGAATGAAAATCCTCCTTACGCCATTGGGGAGCGTACAATGACCCTGATTTATTAAAGCTCGCTAAGGCTGGAGAGGATATACTTCTATCAGTGAAGCTGGGTGATCCAGAAAACCGAGAATTGATCTGGTCCAGGATTGAAAACATTTGCTAACAAATAGCAAAGAAACCCATTCCAGGTTTGCTGGATCACTCAGCTTCACTGATGAAAGTGTATCCTCTCCAGCCTTGGAGAACTATAATCATGTCCAATGTATAAAGTATTTTGTTTATTTGGAATTCCATGGAACACATAATATGAACCTTCCAGGGCCACATCTCCTACCACAAACAGATGATATTTTGGATTTGTGGATTGTAAAGGTGTCAGTAGACATTAGAGAATTATTGCTTTATTTCCCCTGTTGTGTAGAGATGAAGATTAGGGTGTCCATGGACGTTCCACATTCTCAGCCAATAAATTATAGTGATCCGTAGTTTATATTTCCCTTATAATAGGAGTGTTCACTTTGGTGAAATCTAATCTCAACCTAAAGGGTTTTATTCTCCCTGCTGTCTATTATAACATGGATTGGGAATATATCCCAGCTTGAACCCTCTAGGACCTAGGGATCCATTTATACAAGATGGGGGAGGGTGCTGGATCCCCTTCTGCTGTTTGGTTGATCTGGTAACCATTACCTTCCAGGGCAATTGAAAAGCATTACAATGCCCTGATTTCGCTTCTGATAGAAGGTGTTGGGAAGCAAACATCTCCCACATCCCTGACATTCAGCCTGTGGTTAGGGGACTACATGTGGCTTTTGGGTGCTTGTGTGGGGCTCGAGATTCCTGCAGATTTAAGTCTGTCTTTTGATGCTGGCCTAGTCTCTGACCATTTCTTGTACTATGTCTCTGACCATCTCTTGTTGTGTCTACAGTCTCTGACCATCTCCTCTCCTATGTCTGCAGTCTCTAACCATCTCCTGTACTATGTCTGCAGTCTCTGACCGTCTCCTGTACGATGTCTGCAGTCTCTGACCGTCTCCTGTACGATGTCTGCAGTCTCTGACCGTCTCCTGTACGATGTCTGCAGTCTCTGACCGTCTCCTGTACCATGTCTGCAGTCTCTGACTAGGGATGAGTCTCTATGCCTCTGGCATTCTCGCGAAAATTTATTCGAACTTCCGATGGTTCGGCGAAATTTCGGCGAACCTATTTCGCAAAACCATCAGAAGATCGAGGAGAATTTAACCAGAAGATTTACAGCAGATTCGCAGGATTCCCTGGGAATCCTTCTGTTTGTGAACCCCGGGGCACTAGAGGTTAATTACCAAATGATACATATATTACAATGTCAGGAGGTTCTTCTGTGCTGGGCATCTACCCCAGGGCACTACAGGTTAATTAACCTCTAGTGCCCGGGGATCACAGAGGATTTCCAGAGCTGCGTGATGCAACCCTGGAAATCCTCCTGTTGGGCAAGAGCTCGACCTCTCGGAGAATCAGAAGGCCGCTCTCGCTTACATTTTCGGTAAGCGAGAAAGGCCCAATTTGCCGTGAGATCGAATTTAATATTCTCACTCGCTCATCCCTATCTATGACCATCTCCTGTACTATGTCTGCAGTCTCTGACCATCTCCTGTACGATGTCTGCAGTCTCTGACCGTCTCCTGTATAATTCCTATACAATGTCTGCAGTCTCTGACCATCTCCTGTACAATGTCTGCAGCCCCTGACTGTCTCTTGTAGTATGCCCACAGTATAAACATCTCCTGTTGCATGTTGGCACTCTTTAATAACTTTTTGTACACTACATATATTCACTATCACATGTGGCCTAAAACCCGGTCTCACATGCCTCTGTCATTTATTATTAATGTCAATTTGGACAAATTAATAAAATGGAGGGTCACTGCTTAACCAGAGTTGCTTAATGGTCCATAGGAGAGTTCTGAAAAAAAACTTTTTCAGGGTCTAACTTTGGGGAGGATTGTTCTTACATGGGACCTCTCTGATGACCATGTCCACCACTGGAGAACATCATCATATCAAGCGTATGTAAACCCTGACAATGAAATTCTTTAATTTAATCTCATTTTTGTTCCATTAAATATAAAATTGAAAGTTTTTTTATTATTTCTTTTGGATATATGAAACAAAAATACCTGTTGATTGAATGAGGCCTAGATGAGTTTATGCAACCTCTTATGCCTCTGAAATCTTTTGAAGATCTTTTAATATAGACTAATTTTTATGTTTTTATAATTATTTTATATACTGTAACTGATTACCATTTAGAATATGGTAGGTGCAGTTTATAGACGATGGCCCTTTCCATTCCTCTCTTACTAAGTTCGACCCTTTGGTACTTAGAATTTGATGACTCTTCTTAAAATAATTAGATTGCCACGGCTGCTAATGGAAAGTTTGAGGAGTCATTTCACAGGTGCTTACCAGTCCCCTATGGGTCAGATTGCCAAATATATTATTTACTAATATGACGCAGGATCTTAGGTCTCTGCAGTGTGGGAATAGGATATTTATTGGCATTTTGCAATTACATGTGATTCCCATATAACACAGAGCCCCAGAATCATGCTATATACAGGCAAGAAGTTTATCACCGACTACCCATAGTGCCTTGCTACAAATCTTCTCATGTCAGCTGTGTGTGAAATTTGCAGCTGGGATCATGTGAATAGCCCTTTCCCCATTCTTCTCCCTCCTGGGAGATCTCTTGTGTGTTTAATGATGTTTAGGCCATTGTATAGCTGTTGTTTAGTTTTGTCTCCATGTAAGATTGTGTTTATCCTCTCTGTGACTCCGTGTGGCTCCTGGAAATATACGTCTGCAGCCTCGGCTCTCTTGTGCAACTGGTAATGCGTGTCCATTTCCTCTGGGCGCTAAGTGTCACGTCCCGTGGGAGAGCGAGCTTTAATCCCCATTGTAGCCACGTCTTCATGTAGAATGCTCTGCCCTGTGGTCGGCCTGTGGGATCGATGGATGGTCACGTACCAGTTGTGCAAGAAGGCGGCCTTGTTCCAGTCAAACAGCTAAAACGCAATATAAAAAACATGCTTGTGAACCATTTTATCTTCCAGATGTTTGCTCAGTTAGTCTTGGGATTCACATACTGCTCGATGCCGTTACACTTATTTTGTATCTGTCCACCAGTCCTAAATTCCTCTTTCCTTGATCCAGGTGTGCAGCCTTGTCGGGGCCGTGCAGATGTTTTCCTGATTCTACAAATCCAGGCCCACCTTTGGGATTTGTACTTGCATAACCTAGATCCATAAAAGAAGGATGGCACAAAAAGATCAAAGGGTCCATTAGGTTCCTCTTATCACTTATCAGGTAATATCACAAATATACAGAAAAAATACAAGTAGAGAAATGGCCACATTTAGGCTACATATGTTTGCTAACATTCAACATATGGTTTTGGAGATTGTTGCCATAAGACGCTGTGAAGGTTCTGCCCCAAGCGGCATGGAAAGGAGGCAGCTTCTTAAAAAATATTACTTACCTGGTTCTATCACGTATTCTTTTCCAGCTGGCAAGGTAAACTTTGCTAGGTTCCATGTTACTGGCTGGTAGCACAAAATCACCTGGGGAGCAGAATATAAGTGACATCTGGAGCACCCTACAAGGAATGATAGGTTGGAGAACCCTAATGACCACTGGGCTTTTTGCTGCAAGGTGACCCAGGTTTTGGCCCCAAAGTCAATCCACCAGAGGGAGAGTCGGCAGAGGTATGAGTCTGTGTATAGACAGAGAGTCAAACCACCGCCAAGAGGTCATCAGTATCCAGGTGGAAGGTCAGGGCAGGGATGGCAACAGACAAGGCAGCATCGATTTCCAGGCAGATAGTTAAGGCAGGTGACCTGAAATGGCATCAGGATGGAAGATCAGGGCAGACGGCAGGCAAGGTGTCTTCAATATCCAGTGGGAAGGTCAAGGCAGAGTCAGTATCCAGGTGGGAAAGGTAAAGCAAGGTGCTGGCAAGGCACATGCTGGGAAATGTCCAAAAAGTTAGGTAGCTAGGGTAGTGCTAATATAGCCTGTGGCCCTTTAAGTTGGCCCTCATGTTCCTATCCATGTCTGTTATGGCGCAGCAAGGAGCACACACTGTGCCGAGTACAGTGGAGACCAGTGTGGGACCCAGACAGATTGCAAGGGGCCACCACAAGATCCTCCAGGTATGGTGACATTAAGTCAATGTGAAGAGCTCACTGTGTAACCTAAAAGCCTAATGTTTAACACATTGGATCATCTGCTCAGATCACAGCCTTGCCTTCATGGGGCCAGAGCTGGAGAAGCTGTGGGAGGGATAGCAAAAGTTGGGTGGCCTCAAGTGGCAAAGCTCTAGAGCCACCCACACAGTAGGGGGCAACCATTTTGCAAGTAAAAATGATCTGATCAATGTAAAGGTAATGTAATATATTGCAGCTTACCGGTCTTTATATGTGGTTACTGCATTCATTTTTGTTTTAATATTTTGCTCTGATTCTATGATGGAGAAACATTGCCAACTTAGGACAGGTCCTATGATCACCTCATCCCTCCATCATCTACATGACATTGAGGGGTGTTTTGTAGTCCACAGAAATTGGTGGAAATATTCCAGGTTTATGTGTATAAATGGCAATAGCTGATTCCAACCAGGGAATGTTTGAGGGAATGTCAGATTTTCTGTTTTATAGAGCCCAAAATGTGTACTTGCTGAACCATAGTTCCTCCTTAAATGGGATTTGAGTAGGGTCCTGAGTTATGGTGAACCTTTTCACCATCTATTGCGGGTCTGATGGCTGACAGCTGCCTCCAGCACTATCATAGGCTGAAGGATAATGGAGATATATAGCTCTGTGTAATCCCCCTTGTTATGATTACAGGGAACAGCATATACAGTGCTCACTATAATGTTTAATACACTTCACATCACACTCTTCATCATGTCACAGGCATATCGTCCAAGGCTCTGAAGAGGACAGAGGGTGCCTTTCAGACTCCAGCAATATCTTCAGACATTCCAGATGTTTTCAGCTTTAAAAGTTCACCAGAACTATATATATATATATATATATATATATATATATATATATATAACAATCACCCATTGATTTGCAGTTTTCCTACATGTGTATGTTGTATAGCTCTATTCTGCAGTATATGTACCTAAAATCTGTCTTTTGACATGTGCATTCTGCTGAAAATTGACATTTTGCTTGGATGCCTCTGTTCCGTAAGCCAATAGGTAAGGAGGGAAAGGAAAGATAAAGATAAAGGCATGAACAATACACTTGCATTTAACAGCATTCAAAAGGTATTGAGTGGGGCAGTGGCATTGGAAAAGATAGACTGTCATGGGAGAACCTGGGTTATCCAGCAAAAGTTGGGAAATGTTTTCGATCCTGGACCAGATTTTTTCAGGTTTGCTGGATAACCCAGGTTCTCCTATCATAGTCTTCTCCAGTCTTGGAGAGCCGTAACAAAAATCAGGCCCAGAGTCTGCAGCTTTTCAATTTACACAGAATGGCCAGAAATTTGCAGACATGTTACTATGCCACCTACCTATAAGGCCAAAAATTTGTGCACGCCTCTCCTAATAAATGGGTTTAGGTGTTTCCAGTGAACGGTACTGGTATGTCATTTAAGACAATTGTGCTCTTCCAACTTTGGTTGGTGACAATTTTGACATTACCAGTTTGGTGTGAAGGATCTCAACTGGCCTCCACAAAGCCCTGACGTCAACCATAATGAACATTTTTGGGATGAAATGAAACTTTGACTGTGAGCAAGGTCTTCTCATTTAATGTCAGTACCTGACCTCAAAACCTGACACAAGATCTCATAGATACCCCCTAAAATCCTATTAAAATCCTTCCCAGACTCCACCTAAAATATTTGCTAGCATAACCAGCTTTCAAGCACCCTTGTTCTATCCAATCAAAAGTGTACAGGTGTGAATCAGGGGATAAAGGGTGCTGCTCACAGCCAGGCAAAATTCAATGATTAGGGGAGTGTCTGAGAGCTCCTCGGGGGCAGTTCCCTTTTTCTCCTGTGAAAATGCCATCCCCACTGTGTTGGAACGAGAGGCAGCTCAAAATAAGTGGCCATTGTTTGGGAAGTCCAACCATTTCATATATGTGTCATGGTCAGGTGTCCCCACTTTTGCCTATAATATGTGATGCTGTTTATAGCACAACCAGCAAGATCAGGATTTGCTCATTTTTCTTTCCCGGGTTTTCTCGCAGATTTGTCATGTCTTTAGAGATCTATACACTTTGTGAAGTTATTCATGAAGTGTGAGCTCTGCAAAGAAACATGTATCTACTCCTAAAGTTCATGATTCATCTGCCTTGCAAGTCGATTTTCTTTCCTTAAGCATTTAATGTTTTTTATTAATGAGTTTCAGCTGTAAATGTAGAAGTTTGGGGCTGTGTTAAAAACCATATGTGCTCTGTTATCTACACATCAAAGGATTTGGATCTCATTCATAAAAAAAAAATGTACAGTCTGTATTGTTCATGATAACTTACCACGTTGCAACAGTTGTTTATACAAAGAAAATTAAATCTAAACTTCAGGCACTAAAACTTTCATTTTAAAATATTTCTCAGTAGCCCTGTACACAATGTTACTTTTTTGCTTGCCTGGGCCCAAATGGGCTTTATGATTTGGAGAGAAAGACAGCTTATCTAGTTGGGGTGGGCCATGTTACAGGAGAAAAAGGGAACTGCCCCTGAGGAGCTCTCAACCACTCCCCCTAACACTGAACCTGCCTGTGAGTAGCACCCTTTATGTATCGATACACACCTGTACTCTCCTGATTGGATAGGACAAGGCTGCTTGAAAGCTGGTTATATTTTAGATGGAGTCCAGCAGGTTGGGGGTATTGTCCATTTTTCACAGTTAAACTTAGAAGCTTAGATGCATCTCACCCTATTAATCCCCAAATGCTAGGAATGCAATGATGTACAAACTCATTATTAAAGGTCCTTCTACCCCTACCAAGCTCTGCAGGGGGGTCTGTTATTATACTGCCGGAGACATTAACCCCTGACCAATAATAATCCTATCTGTGTATATTTTTGGAAAACATGACAGTATGACAGACGATATGCTTAATATAACACTGGCAGCAAAGATGAAATGCTGATTAAACAAAGAAAATGATTTTACAGCACAGGGAGAGGAAAACTGTAGGTAAAGGATATGGAAATAAAAACAATACGACCATACAGTTTGAAAAAACAGTTACGTTTCATTAATGGCGCAGTCAGAATAAATGACATTGAAACTTATATGGTATCATGCTTTTTACATTTAAATATATTGTGGGAATCCTTTTTTTAGTAATGTAAGTTCCTATAAGGAGTTATAGGTTCAGACTGCATTGTGTGAAACGCCATACCAGTTGCAGGAGCAGGAAACTGCCAATGGCCCTCTTCCCCGATACATGTTTGCAGATGACAAATCTGTGTACAAATACAAACAATAAGAAAGGAGATGATAAGGATTCTGCCCAATCGAACTTAGAATCTGAGAGGTGGGGGAATTTATTGTACATTAGGTAGGAAGATCAAATTCTGGCTGATTTCTGATGGTTGGGAGAAAGAGGAAGGTGGGCAAGCAAGTTCGAAGTGGTGGGTCTTGAGAGCTTCAAGGTCAACCTAAATTTGTTAAAAGTAGGAGCCCTTATGGAGTTCCTTATGGAACAATGGAAGGTAATTTTAGAGAGTGGTGGCAGCTTTAGAGAAGTCTTGGAGTCATGTGTTGGAAGAAGTGTGGGTATTAATTAGTAAGTCATTGGAGGTATATTTCTGCACAGGGTCAAACAGTAGATGGGACAGAGGTTGTGAAATGATATAAAGGTAACACACAGAAGCTTGAACTTAATTCTGAGGTGACACGAGAGAGAAAAAGCAGATGAGAAGCAATGGGAGGATAGGTAAGTTAGGCTGCAGCTTTCATGATGGATTGTAGAGGTGAAAGTCTAGTAGATGGAGAACCAAGAATCAAGGAGAATCAAGAAAAAATATAATGTGTGGAAAGGTTAATGGAAAGGTTTGCAAGGGTGGAAGCCAGAAGCAGCATGTTCCTAAGGAAAGTATTTAATCCCTTTTCTTTGTCCAGCCTGCTAACATATCTGAAGTTCCCCCTAATATTCAAGAATAAGTCTAACAAGAAGAATCTTTCAAGCTCTCAGTATTTTCACAAAAAGGCCAGAAATGTTTAAATATTGTTTTAGTGTAGAGAGTTTAAAAAGTGCAGGATCTAAATTTAGCTGAAAGTACAAACACAAGGACATTAGGTAAGAAATATATATATATATCGAGGACAACCCAGATAATGAATTAAAATAAACCGCAAATGAAAAGCAGATGTCACATGGCAGAATTTGGAGTGACGTTGCAGAAGGGAACAAGTCCCGGCAGAATCACCTTTTTTGGAGATGTGCCGCTCTCGCTGGGGCTGTTTTCACCCACCGGCCCATCGAATCGTCTCCATCACATAATCCAATTGAGGGATAATTGTTTGTATTCCAGGACTTTTTATCCAACTGTGTGCTGTGGCTTTTATAAAAATAGCAAACACAATTATATAATCTGTGTCTATTCTGTGTTCTCTTGGCAGAAGGAAAAGTCAACTTTTTAGATTTTTAAACTTCTCTAACAAGCCAACTTTGAATTCTATAAATACATTCCTTCGGGGAACACTTCGATTTACTAGAAGTGGGTGCGTGGGCAGATAAGGATTTTAAAATGGATCTGAATCCAAACTTTTGACTTCCTCAGAACGGGGGTAGAGGAAAAGTTTTCTAATATGGAAATTGTTCCAGTGACAAATTTTGGAAGGATTTCGTCTCTTTTCCATTTGTATTTTTATATCTAGTAGATATGTGTTAGCACTACTAGCAGTGGTATTCATTTATTTTTTTTGTCTATAGATGGGACTTCTTCAAAGAAAAATTCTCCTGCAAGGGTGCATCATGGGATCATGGCTCACACAATCTACCCAATGTGATAGAGATGGCAAAAAATGTTGGTTTTAAAGATTCCCTCTTTGCTAGATGGATATCGAAAATGCTCTGGATATGGTTGGTGGCACTAGTAGTGGCAGCCTATAGTGATTGGTAAAAAAAATTACCCAATATTACCTAAATCGTAAATAGTAATGTGATCGGTACATCATTAATAAAGAATAAGAAGCAGTAACGAGACGGACTGTCCTTGTGTACTGTTCTTCGGGAATTTCCTGTTACAGGCGGGCAACTCTTCTTCAAGGTCCGCACACATGAGTGTTTACAGTACACAATGAGTCTGATTTAATAAATGTCTCCTAGACTGGAGAACATAGGAGAATCTGGGTGATCCAGCAAACCTTGAATGGATTTCTTAAAAATCATTTGGTATTAGCTGTTTCCTGGACCAGATATATTCTGGATTTTCTGGATCACCCAGGTTCACCCATGATTGTCTATCTTCTCCTGTCTTGCCCCATATGTATGGTCCACTAATATCACCCACCAGCTTTAAACAGCTTACAAAAAAACCCATCCAGGGTTTGCTTGCTGCCCTTGCCACCTCCATAGACCTCATCGGGAACTGCTTATCACCACTTATGCAAGCATTGGCAACATTTTATAAGCAGTTTCAATTAAAAACACGAGTTTGTAAACGCCTGAAAAATCCTAGCGTTTGCTGCTTGTTACTGCTCTCCAACTGCTCGGTGCCTCAGCATAGTAATTGTAGTCATTTTTCTATGTTAGTCTAAACTTACCTATTTACATTTATTTTCCTAAAATTACGTTTCAACAAACTTCAGTCCAAATGGCAGCGGCAGGAAAGGCGACCCAGATGGATGTAGCCATGAGTTCACCATAATAACCCTGTCTAGTCCTCTCTAAATTGGTTTATCAGCCCCAGTTCATAGAAAGCTCTCATGTTTTATGTAGAAAAATGTTATTTGGATAAGGAATAGTTTAGTTATCACCGTGTTATGGTTACAGAATGTCTTTTTATATACTAAAATTTATATTTAAACTTATATTTGCATTGCCGATATTTTACCTTTGCATAAACAGAACTGACAGAGTTATTTTACAAGGATAGATGTAGAAAAGAATCACAAACTGTAAAATTGAGCGCCTGCTAGAATCCCTAAATACCACCAAGTGTCTCTTATTTTATTGTATTTACATAGAACGTGAGAGCAGCTAGTACACCGTCCCAGTCTTGACACTCCTATGGGCTCCGTATCTCCAGGCCTACACATGGCTGTCTGCAGGAGCAGGAAGAGGAAGCTACAATTGCATCATTCCTTTCTTCTTTACTTTCTTTACTTTTTCTACCTGGCTTAAAGAAATATATTTGCTACCGGATATTGGAGGTGACCTGATATAATAAATTAAAAAAGTGCTGATCCTCAATGTTCCCTGGACCTAGGGAGCTACTGAGCACAGGTGTATTCTGCAAATGGGCTTTCATTTAGTTACAAACTGTAATTATTGCACTCCCTGACACTCTATGATGCAGCTTTAATAGTCTTGTTGTAGTAAGTGTTAGTGCTTCTGCAATGCATTACCATGTGGCTGTCCAAAAATCAATAAATGCTGAGACTTGAAGATTGGTTTACTACAGGGGTCACCAGCAAGAGGAAGGAAGTCCTGATTCCTCTATATGGATAGATTTGTGGGGTCACCATCACT
>NC_092866.1:61639155-61677781 GCF_032062135.1 Pyxicephalus adspersus | reverse complement strand
GGAAGGAGGTCCTGATTCCTCTGTATGGATATAATTGTAGGGTCTTCATTAGATTGATCACAGCAGGAAAAAGGATAGCCCGATTCTTTGACTTGGATGGAATTGTGGGGTTCATCACTTGATGGATTACCATCAGGCTGTAGTCCCAATTTACCTATACAGATGGAATTATGGTGTACCCTTATACTGTGGATACAGATATTTAACACTTGTTAATGCACAAAACATTTGCTAACAAATATCAAATTACTTTTAAGAAATGTGTTACAGGTTTGCTGGATCACCTAGCTTCACTGATAAAAGTCTATCTTCTCCAGCCTTGTGTGCAGAAACACACTGCAACAGTCTGCAAAAGTTTAAAGGCGATCTTAAAGTTCAATTCAAACAAATATGCACCTAGAAAAACATTGTACTAACAACCTCTATTTTCATGGACCTAAACCAGCTTTTCTGTTACAGCATTGTGCATTTCATTAGGAACCAATCAAACCCAGTGCCAGGTTCACTTTCAGCATCCATTAGGTACCAATCAGATCCAGTGCCAGGTTCACTTTCAGCATTTATTAGGTACTAATCATCCCTAGTGTAATATTCACTTTAAGGCATCCAATAGGTACCAGGAATTCGTTGGGTACCAATCAGACCCAGTGCCAAGTTCACTTTAAGGCATCCAATAAGTACCAATCAGACCCAGTTCTGGTTTAATTTAAGGCATCCATTAGATGTTGATTAAACCTAGTGCCAGGTTCACATTAATGAATTCATTAGGTACCAAGCAGACCCAGTGCCAGGTCCACTTTTAGCTACTGATCATAATAACATAATTCCTTTTTGCCCAAATAGACTCTTGACTATTACACCTAGCTTGTTGAGTGCCCCATTCCAAAACCATGGGCATTCATTTGAAGTTTCCTGTCCCTACACCTTTGGCTATTCCAGCTTCCACTCTTCTAGGAAGTATTATGTGAGGTCTGGCACTGGTGCTGGAAAAACTTGGAAAAAAAATTGCATTCCGATACAACCCAAAGTTATCCATAGGGCTGGAATGAGACCATTTAGCAGGCCACTTATACTTTCCATGAGCTTGGAAATGCACAATTGGCTAAGACATCTTTGTATGCTGACGCATTACCAATACTTTTCCCTGGAAACAGCTGAGCTCAGTCACTTGATGAGCCATCCAGAAACATTTGGATATATATTGTAGCTATGCATATAATATATTCACCAAGCTATAACCGTCTATGGTTTGCTATATTGGTCATTACTTTCAGCCACGTGAGGATCATTGCTGAGCGTGTAATCTGTTTAGTTTGATGCTTTTCCCCTAATTTGTGTGACAGGATGTTGGGACAAGGTCTGTCCAGCTATCCCCATCTGCCTGCTCCTTACAGCCCATGGGGAATCTTTATTATCCTTCTAATTTAAGCTGAGTTTACAATAACAAACCACAACACAGAAAAACAAAGCTTATCCATGCGGCCCATCAACCATCGTGGGAACAAAATAAGACCTTGCATCTGTCCCCGGCGGCCACAAATGTGAATAAATGGATTTCAGTGTTATCATTATTATAATTATTATGATTATTTGCATTCTCACAGAGCAGACTGGAAATCTTTCAGGCTGACCAGACAAGAAATAAATCTTCCTTCTCAGTGAATGCAAGTCATAAATGTTTCTATATAAGGCAGAGGTTTTGGCAATGCTGGGACTATTAGGACTTGTAGTGTAGATTGATTTGTCGTCAAGCGCATGCAAATTTAGCATTGCTCATAAACTTAGATAATAATGCAAAATGCAGGAAAAAGTTAGATATGACTTGCTTTGCCTGCAATATTAATGCACCTCATTGGGAGCTGCTCTATCCAAAGACATTTATTACAATGGAGGTCAAAAAGAAGAACAAGCCCGTCTATGTGAGCGCTTTTTCTGTGCATGGATTTCTGAGCACTATATATTTTTTTAAGACATTATTATTATTATTATTATTACTATTATTATTTATAATAATAATAACCTTTATAAAGTGCTAACATATTACTGAGCACTGTACAATAAATAGGGCATTAACACAACACAGCACACCTCCTCTATGTGCCTTTGGTAAATGTCAAGTTGTAAGGAGAATAAATGCTCCAAAGGTAAAAGAGAGTTAAATTTAATTATTTTATTGTTGTCCAAGGAGTAAAGAAAATAATCATCTCTGGAATAAATTGGTTCCTTCATTTGGAAAGCATGTTTTAGCAGCTAGTTTAAGGAACCCTGATCATTCCAAATTTGATTTAACCCTTTACTGTCCATTAAAAGTTTAACAAAACCAGCAGTTGATGCTCTGATGAAGCGGAACCGTATAGCCCCAGAAACATGTTGGCTTGCAGTGTTATGTTTGGACTTCCTTATTATTTAGGGTAATTCTTTTTTTTTTCTTGGTCCTTTTATTGTCTTCCCCACAGTAGCCATCAAAAGCCTTTTATGTCTTAGAGCGCTGCCTAACCAGATTTCTTTTACTCCATCATATGGAATTACCTTCACATTGTAGAATTTAACCAGTTTTGAATCCAACATCCAACTTCACAAGAAAGCAGCAACTTCTAAAAACAATAAACGTGTGGCTGCTGCATTAAGGGTTTATTGAGTTGCCTTTGTAGTGAACTCATTGCTTAACCCATAAAACACAGGGAATCGGTTGAACCGACCAATTCAGTGGGCTGATATGTGATGCCAAAGATAATGACTTTCCAGAAGAGGCAAATATATTTCAATATTGTATATTCTTAGATTTCCAAAATGTACAACATCGTTCCATTTGCATTGCTAAAGAGACACATAACAGCAGTAACGTGTTTGCTAATATTTTGCATTATGGATGATAGGCTATCACCAGGATGATATCTTTTATCCGTGTTACTGGTTTTTCTTTGCAATGGAAGATTTGTGACATGACCCGGTGTTGTTGTGGATGGCCAACTCTACATCCCATTCTCATATGTATGGGGGGCTATCTCATTCTAGGGCATGATATAGGCTTAGTTCTCATCTGCTAGTCATATTGCAGTCCCATGCTTTATACATTGTGCTGCTGGGTATTGCCTATTTATTAACATGGGTTTCCTAATGCACAGTATTGCACCAAAAAACTTGCCTACCCTTTTTTTTCTTTGCCATTGTGCACCAATGTGCATTCAGAATAAATGGCTTTACAGCGCACGTTATATATCCGGGTGTCTGGATAGAATTTGTCCTCTGCAGATGGTGCAATTCTGTTGTTTTCTGTCTGGTGATAAACATTTCCATATGGGGAGTCTTTTAAAGCTGAACTCCAAGCAGATATAAGGGGAATGCATTATGGTTCCTCTGTATTCAATAATACAAAATTAAATGTATTTTTTAAGCAAGCAATATAAGTATCTGCATTTATCTTTGTATCAGTCTATTGCAGGGTTCCTCCAGGGGTTGCTGGGGGTTCCTTGAGCAGTTTGTACCTCTCAGGTCAGTATAAGTGACCCCAATGATCTTTTTGGCTATCTGTAGGGGTGACATTCTTCCCAATGGCAAGCAATGTAAGAGACATTCCCACTGACCATCATGCTGTGAGCTGTGTATATGGTAATCGTAAAGGGGTCCCTGAGACCCCTGAAATTTATTTTAAGGGTTCCCCCATGTTAAAAAGGTCAAAAACACTGACCTATTCCTATCTTCTGCACACAAAAGTGGAAGGAGAAGAAGAACAAGCAGCCAGTTCGGTATGCTGCAGTGCAAGGAGCCGGTGGATAGGACAGAGAAGAATAACAGAGAGAGGAACCCATCAGCATGCTGAGCTGTGCGAATATCAGAACTGAATAGACAGAAATACATATCTTTTGGTTGGCAAACCAGATCCCATGTATGTGTTTTATAAGCGTCAGAGCTCTTGGTTAGATTTCTGATTGATCATATGTTAATCAATAAACTCATCATTTGTGAATGGGTAATGGGTGCATTGTGATTCTCCATCATTTCAGCAGAGACTTGACCCTGGGAATTATGACCGATGGTGAAAAACTGTGTTTGGACCGTCAGTGGTCTCGTAGCATTCACCTTACTTGTAATTATTCTGTTTTAACAGAATTAAAAAAAATTGCTTCCATCATTTTTGGCTTTTTTATATTTTATGTAATACAGAGAAAATCTTCTCCTTCTTAATATCTGTGTCCTGGGCTGTTTGTTATTACAGATTATTCTGATATTAAGGTGGATTTTTATCTCTGCTTCTTTTGGCAGCACATAGCAGATGAGAGTCCTGGAACGCTTCTCATGTTCATCTAGCTGGCCGGGGTCAGAGTTCAGCCTGGAACCGGGGCCCTTCCACCTCACCGTCTGCCCTTCAGGATGCCCACCGTCCCTGGAAACCAAGAGCTGGGGGCAGATGGCCAGCACCCACCTACCTCTGCACCAGCGAGGGTGAGTGATCATTTATTTTATTAAATATGCCTCTTTATATCCCAGATAAAAATAAGAATTTACAGGTGAACTTTAATTAATGAACACAAAACTGTGGGTGCAACATCAGCCATGCTCTGGCACAAAACTGGTATCAGGACCTGTGTGCCCCTTGGGCCCATGTCCCGTGGCGACTGCTGTGGACTCATTTCCCCATTGGCCCTGGACACTGTTGTACCTTCATCGCCAGCAAGAGGGCACTATAGCTCTGCCTGGCTACTGAGGGACTCCGGGGATCAGTAGGCGAACCGGTTGCTGGTGAGTTGTTGCCAATGTTAGGATCACCAATGTGACCGAAACTATTTTTAGTTTTCTGCTATGGGTCTGTTTGGGGATACATTGGTCATTACCTAAAATAACAAAGTAACATGTTTTTTGTTTTTTTGGTGGGGATTTATGCTAAGTGAATTATTATTTGTGTTGACTTTAGACATCCAATTGTGGTAAAGCAAAGATCATGTTTTTTTACATTTTCTTGCTTATGATTTAATATGCTTTGGAAAGTATTTTCCATTACATTCACTGCAAATTCCTTTGTTGAGTAATATTTCACTTTGCTAAGTGAACAGCTTAAACTTCTTTAGTAAATCAACCCCAATGTCTTTTTTTTATGCAATCCATAGACAAAGTAACAAAATACTTTGATCCTAAGTATTACAAATGAATGTAACTGTCCATAGAACATATACTTTTTATACTTTTTTACTTGTGTAAAATGTATCCAGTATATAACGATACCTAGAGCTTCATTTATAAAACAAGGAATTTGACATTCCCTCAAACATTCCCTGGTGGGAATCAGTTACTGCCATTAAAACATATGGACCTGAAAGATTCCTAAGAAGGAATGTTTGAGGGAAGGATGATGGGGTTTGTAGTTTTTATGACACAGAGACTTGGTATTCCAAAAACATGCTGAGGCTTTTCTATGGCACCCAGGTACACATCAGTCTTCCTACAGACCATGCTGGGACCTGTAGTCCTATATATATAACTTAAAAATATTTTTTGTGTCTTTCACAATGATTTCCTAAAACTATTATCACTGTCTGGGTTTAATTTACTGTTATGTTGAGCAAGATCTATACACACAAATTCTTCCACATTGATAAAATGCAATAACACACACACAAAGAAAGAGAAATTGTGACTTTCTTGACAGCAACAAAATGGCATCATACATATATGTTCAATATTTAAACATTTTGTTTAAAAAAAATAAAAAATAAAAAAATTAAAAAAAATAAAGTAATCCTATTTATTCTATTTATCCTAAAAATCAGCATAAAACCTTTTCACCATTCAGTGTATAATTCCAGACAAATGGGCACTCTAGTTGGTCTGATATTCCCTACGCATTTTGCGGAAAACTCATCCGCTTCCTCAGGAGATCTAGAGGACCCATCTAATAATATATCACTAAACATATATTTATAAAATGTTTTCAAAGTTATATTTACATTCACAAGAAAAGTTTTTAACCGAATACATCATTTTTCATTATTCTCAGTATTGCTCCCTCCCTTCTATGGATCACATTTTTATGATAAAATTTGCTTTTTGGATGCATTGCCATTTTCAGCACAAAGTTCCACTTCAGGTTAAAAACATTCACCAGTTTTTTTATTTTCATTATTTTATGAGTGAAGGGGTAGAACATAAAGAGGGACTGTCATGTATTTCCCACAGTTATTTCTTTTTTTTTTTTACAGTGATTTGGGGTCAACAGACCTTACAAAAATATTGTTATTAGGGAGGAATTGTTATTTTTATTAATAGAGCATAAAACAGACCTCGTTTGTTACAAGGAGCTTTGGTCTGGTGAAAAGCAGCATGGTATTATTATTAAGAGGGGAACAGTTTTAATAAATCACCTAAACCTTTCCTAAAGAGACCCTGTCACCATGCTCAGGAAAGTGACTTCTTCCATGATGGAGAGCTCTGGCCCTAATGGCCGATCATTGGGCCCTAGAGGAAAGCACGGAGACATAACTATGTCCCCACCATTATTTATATTAGATCTATCCCTGTCATTTTTTTCATTTGCCCCCTTGGCCTTGGACAGTTCTTCCCCATCCCAATCACATTTATTGCTTACTTCCTCCGCCCCATAAAACTCCTATCCGTCCCCACCCTGCTCAATTCAACTGCCGCAGCTGTATGGCCCCTTGAGGTTGCTTAAATAATCGTCCATTTCCTTGTGTTATTTTTGCTAATTCATTTCATTTATTTTGTTGTTATTCAAGGAAATTCATAGATCCGTAAAAAATGAAAAGGAAGGCTTTAAAAATAGCAACTTTAATTTTATTGTTTTAACACTTGATGATGTATGTTTTTTTTTTCAAATTTAGTTGCTATTTGAACTTCTTTCTATTATTCTTTATTAAGCTCAAATAAGAAAATACCCCAAAAATGCTAAATGTGCCTAAATTCATGTATTTAGTAGCTAAATGGTGCTTTAAAGTGGTCTTCAATACAACATTTTGCTTCTCTTTAAGACGTGAGAGGTACGTTGGTAAAGCTCAAGTGCTTTAAAGCCTAAAGTTATTCCATATTATGATTTCTTCCAGGAGGTGGAGATGGGGGGCAGAGCCTGTATCCCCCCAGCTATAATTCTTCCTGAACCCACTGATTCGATTGAGGGAAACTGCCTAGAAAGAAGCCGGTAAGTAATCACAATTAATCATCTGCTCATTGTAAAATATTGGTTAACTGACATATTTACATAATAGGTTAGGTTGAAAAAAGAAAAGTCCATCAAGTTCAACCACTAGGGAAATAAACAAATCCCAGATATATTACCCTATGGGCATAGCTGATCCAGAGGAAGGCAAAACAAAAAAACCCTGGTACAATTTGCTCTAACAAGGGAAAAAATTCCTTCCTGATCCAATGAGGCAATCAGATGTTACCCAGATCAACAGTCACTGGTATCTTCACTTTAAAGCTTTAATCCCCAGTTATATTCTGTGCTTCTAGAAATCATCCAGCTTTTTCTTAAAGCAATCTATAGTAGTTGCTAAAACTACTTCCTGAGGGAGCCGATTCCACAATATCACAGACCTTACAGTGAAGAATCCCTTCCTTATCCGGAGCTTAAACTTCTTTTCCTCCAGATGCAAAGAGCGCCCCCTTGTGCTTTGTACTGACCTTACAGTGAATAATTGGTAAGAGAGTTCTCTATATGGACCATCCTTTCTTATATTAGTTGGGGAACCTGAGATGAGGTGGCGGGGCTTCTCCAGTTCAAGCACCCCTGGGTAGGAGGACAGGAACGCAAGGATGAAGGCATGACAAAAGTGTTGCTGAATAGCACGCTCACTGATCTCATTGGATTTCAACAGTATAGTTTATGTCACCAGAACTTGGGAGCATTTCATGAAGTAACATTAGATGAAGGTCAGTGATGCCACACCTAACTGCGCACAATTCTTTTAATAGCATACACATGTGCAGGAATCCCGCCATGTGGATTAGCTTGATCATCCTGCTATTTACCGTTATTTTGTCTTCTGAAATGTTCACCAAAGACAGAAGGAATCCCTCCAGCCCTTTATAGAACTAATGTTATGTCAGTGATGATGATATATGTTTATATGAATATTAGTGGGTTTATTTTAAAGTGAGCAAAGAGAGACAACACAAAGACTTGCAAGTAACAAAAAAAGTCTAATATTTATTATATATGGACGGATAGCAATAACAATGCAATAACAAAAGAATTAGATGTAATAAAAAAAATCTTAGCTGTGGAAATTAGTTGCCATTCCAAGGAGTCCCATCTGTCATCCTGGCATCAATACATAGTAATAAGCTGGTTAGGAATGATTATTGGTCAGCATTGGTCAAACATTGACTATTGTCTCTTTTTGTTGGATTTAAAGCAGAACTAAACCCGCCATACTCACCTATCCTTGTTTTGTGTCAGGGTTGGCGCTGCCATCTTCCTTTTTCTTCCTGCAGATGATCTTTGGCCATCTTGTATGGGTGGGATACAAGATATTGTATGGGAATGATGCAGATGTGCAGGAGTTCATTCATTCCGGGCATGGGTAAGGGAAGCTGGATTTCCTTGACGGGCAATGCTAACCAGCACATGTGCAGCTCAGTAAGATTTGATATGCTAGGTAGGGATCAGGCAGGCAGGAACAAATATCGCAGAAGGGACATCACTTGTCCCTGTCTGCAATACCCACCTGCCTGAATGTTCAAAGTGGGACTTTAGTTCTACTTTAAAGCACAGCTCCAGATCTAATATGTACAACTTGCTATATGGGACGTGTTTGTGATCATCTGCCAAGCCATCAGATTGGAACGGATGGGACTCCTTGGAATTAAAACTGATCATTAAAGTTTCTTTTATTATATATAATTCTTTTTCTGCATTTTTTATATCTTTCTGTCCTTGTGTAATCAAATATTATATGAAATCATTTCCTTGCATGTTTCTGTGTTACCTCCCCTTGTACTTTTCAAATTAAACCCATCAATACACCTGACCAATTGTCACATATTACATATCAAACTGTAAAAGAAAAAACAATAAAAATCTAAGATCAAAACTTTCCATACAAAGAAACCTTCTTTCAAACAAAGGTTCTGCAGACCATAAGGAAAGTGATGGATCTTCTCTATACTTTTTGTTCTCTTTAGTCCGCACAGTCCTTCCTTCAGATCCAGCCGGCAGTCCCGGTCATCTTCCTCCTCTACAAGTTCCTTGATCTCTGTTGGTGAGTAGTTTCTGCCATATTTTAAGATTAGGCTTTTCCCAGATATATGTTAAAATGGGTCCCTAATGTTTAATTCCTTTTTATCTTCTTTTAACTCTGGTGCTCTATGGTCCTTAGTGGACAGCAATCAAAAGCACAATCATTAATTTATAAAGGCATTAGCAGTCTGATGTAGCAATTCTCCAATATCTGACTCCTGCATTCGGGTTGATTTAGTAAATAATTTTAGGCTGTTTACATAGCAAAGTGAATTATCTCCTTGCAAGGTATAGGTCACTTAGCGTAGTAAATGAGATGAAACTCTGCTGACTTCAACCATCCAATTATGTGCAAGGAACAATACTTTTTTTCACCTTTCCTTGTATGTGATAGTTTATTTTGGAGAGAATACCCAATCACCACATACACTACACATATACTACACAGACTACTATAGTGGTAGACATCACCAGGTCATGGCTCCCAGCCTGCCAAGAATAGGAACTGTGGCTTTGATGGGGATTATAGACAGAAAACAGTTAGGTCGAGGTCAGGGCAGGCAGCAGATGGGTTATATTAAGGGGCAGGTTAAGGTCAGAGCAGGCAGCAGACATAGGGTATAGTCAGGGGCAAGTCAAGGTCAAGGGAGGTGGCAGGCAGGAGGTATAGTCAGAGGTAGGTCGAGGTAAGGGCAGGGCAGGTGACAGACAGGAGGTGAAGTTAGAGGCAGGTCGAGGTCAGGGCAGGAAGCAGAAATAAGAAATAGTAAAGGGCAGGCTGACATCAGGGCAGGCAGCAGACAGGTAGTATATTCAGTGCCAGTCAAGGGCAGGCAGAAGACAGGAGGTATAGCCAGGGGTAGGTCGAGGTCAGGGCAGGCAGCAGACAGGAGGTATAGCCAGGGGTAGGTCGAGATCAGGGCAAGTGGCAGACAGGATGTAAGAAAAGAGGCAGGTCAATATCAGGGCAGGCAGGAGAGAAGAGTTATAGTAATCAGGAGAGGAAGTGAGGGCAGGAAACAGGTGGTCAGAAAATGGAAGTTAGTAACACATGCTGAGAATCTCATGACAGGAAAGGCTTATATGGCCTCCCCAGTCCTGGACCCTATCTATGCATGGAAGTGGACAGTGGGTAAGCTTAACAATGTGCAAAGTGCATGCCTGCACACACATACCCACACATGTCCAGAAGGCGATGTAGGGGAAGGAAGCAGTTGGAGTGCCTGAAGTAGGGTAACAGAGATTCTGATGGAAAGATCTCTGCACCTGAGCTCCCAGATCCGTCCATTGAAATCAACATATGGCAACCTCATTCTCACACCTCAATTTTCCATGTATTTTGCACTACAAGGAAATCAGGAGGGGCAGTGGGTCCTTTAAACATAGATGCTCAGGTGCATCAGTCTGCAAATGCATGTCCATAAGTAAAACATCTCTTTTTTAATGTAATGACAATTTACGATACCATCATCATTCTCCAAGCACTTCCTGGGTGGTCGAGACACACATGTGTCCATCACAATTTAGACAGCAGCATTGGCACGCTTTTTTCCACTTTGATGGTAAATACCCAAAAAAATGCAAATCCCTGCCAGGACATACCAGCAGCAGCAGAGAAAGTATTTGGCCACAGAAGCAAAACACTCGACACTGTTTACAAGAACACTTTCCAGTCTCCAAAACGTCTCTGAGTTTTAACAACAGAGATTCCCTGTTCATGGAACAGTGAAAAGCAGGACATGAGCCAAGATGGTGGATAGTGGGCTGTTAGGGGTGGAAGACATCATGAAACGACACCGAGCTGGTTTAAACAATTTGCAGCGGATGCAAGATCATCAATGTGTTACACTTATGTTGTTTATTTCCTTGCAGCATTTTACAAGCCTGCAGGAAATTATCCATCCAATCATAAGATATAAAGCTATTAGGTGGAAATGTCCTCCAATATAAAGAAGATAATATGATAGGTCTTCCTGAAAGATAACAAAGCATGTTCTGGTAGGTGAGAGTGCCTAGGCAGGACCGCCATCAGAAATTTCTGGGCCCCATTACTCGGTAAGTTTCCTGTACCCCCCTCCCCGTGTCTAAAAGTTCTAGCTTTGCCAAAGTCAAGCTCTTTTGATTGGGACCCAGTCCTTGTCCCCTCCACCAATGTTGGCCCTGTTCCTAAGAACTCTTGTGACTACGTATACATATGTGCAGTGTGAGATCCAAGGGATTGCCAATCTCAGGTGATGTGTATTGTATCTTACCAATGTCCTTACGGTGCTGCTCAATGTTCTCAGTGATTAGAGATAGGTATTTGACTTGTCAACAATTTGAACTGGGGAAACCACTATGTTATTGATGCCGCAAGGTTCAAAGGGCCACAGCAACTGGCAAGCTTTGTCATTGGCTTCAACTCATTAAAGCTCTTTTTCAGACAACAATGGGCACGTGATCGACCTAGTACACGACAGTCTACCTGATATCAGAATAACGGAGGAGGACAAGAAGAAGAACTTGGAGCTGCTGGAGGAGGCAAAGAAAGTCAGCGAGAAATTCTTGACACGGCGAGGGAGGCGATCTCGGTGCAGCCTCTCTGACTCTCCTACAGGTATTTTCCAATTGTTTTTTTTTAAAATACTATTAAACACTCTAAATTTTGGGGGTTACTATGCTAAAATCCAACACGTAAGCATGCACCGTTATTGTTGTGTGGCCAAGCTTGTCCTGGATTGCATAGCTCTGCTTCTCTGCACTTCCAATAAAAGTGAAAGTTCTGAGCATGCAAGAGGGCTCCATGGGGCCCTTCATGACAATTTTGTCACCAAATATTAGGAGATAGGAAGAGAGGATTTTTATTAACGGCAAAGATGGCTTCCTTTTTTTAAAGGGGGTTTAATAACACTTTAGGTGAACCAAAGTGAACCCACTGTATGCCAACTGCCCAGCTGAAGCTTCAATTTTTTAACCTGATATGCTTTCAGACCCTGGTAACTTAAATGGCATTATTTCATTTTTTACTATGTGGTTGTAATTTGTGCTGTAGAGTTGGCCTCTGTTGCAGGGCTAGTTTTAGGTTAGGGGAAATCGGGCCCAGTGTCTCCACCTTCTCCAAGGCAGAATGACATAGGTTCAGAGAGATGGAATTCTGCGCACTTGGGTCCCTACTTCATATTTGTCCAAGGCCCCTAAAACCACCCTTGCTCTATTGGAAGCATACTGGAAGCTGGACTGCTGCTCTAACATTGAGTGAAGCAGTCTCCAGCTCCTCTGACCCCTCCAACTCCCTTTGTGTTACAGTCAAAAATACTCATACTCCCAAAACAACATTATCGACTGGAGCACCGTGCATGGAGTTTGTTGGGCAACTGGAGCCCAAGATTCATTATGTGGATTATGTGTGAAAGAAGCAGTCCAGCTCTCCAGTGGCTTCCGAAACAGGGAACCTTTTAAGGACCAAGTCCACATATTGCAAACCTTTTAAAAATCCATACTTACTTGTTATGCAGCCCAAATGCACCAACATGTTAGGCTTTAGTTAATCTATATTAAGACTTTCCTATGGGGGGATAAATCAAACCCCTTCTTAAGACACTGCACACTTTGCTTGGAGTTTTCAATCTAGAAAACTGCAAGTACAGTCCAAATAATTTTGAGGGAGAGAGTTCAATGTTCTTTTAGATTTTATTTGCTTTTGCAATGCTAGGAATGCAGACAGCAATAAAAACCTGACAGAAGCTCTAAATCTTGCTTGGCCTATCCAAAACTAATAATGGAAATTGAACTGGAGATTTGCTTTATTGTAACCCAATTTTTGCATTATTTTTTCTTTATGTTAGCAGCTTCCTCTCCATCCCTGAGCCCCAAAGTGTCACCCGTCTCGTCGCGGAGTAATTCTTTCACCTTCCCTCCGGCTCCAGGTATGCATGAATAAATACAGCATGTGCTTCATAGTTACATAGTAGGTTAGGTTGAAAATAGACATAAGTCCATCAAGTTCAACCACTAGGGAAAAAAACATATCCCAGATATAAAACTATGGACATAGTTGGTCCAGAGGTAGGCAAAAAAAAACCCCTGGTACAATTTGCAACTTCTGCAGTAAGATATCTCAAAAGGTTATGTAAAATAAAATTTTGC
The DNA here is from genome assembly GCF_032062135.1 of Pyxicephalus adspersus. Taxonomy (NCBI): domain Eukaryota; kingdom Metazoa; phylum Chordata; class Amphibia; order Anura; family Pyxicephalidae; genus Pyxicephalus; species Pyxicephalus adspersus. Next base: position 61,664,466 of record NC_092866.1, on the reverse strand, counting down.
TATTTAGATTTTGTTTTTAGTGCATTTAAGTTGTTAAAAAAATTGTATGTTTCATTAGTTGCAATTGATGCTTTGATTTGCTTACTAAGGGATCTTTCATATTTCTTCCATTTAACACCAGACAAAAATCTGCCCATCTTTAGGATTTTGTATGTGGATGTTTGCCATGCTACACCCCCCTCCCTGAGCTCACCTCTGTTTTATTGCTTCCTATTCAAACAATGGGAAATGGGAATGGAAGATCCAAGTCACTCTTTGGAGCTTACACAGAGCTGAGGGCTCTCTTCCCACTCTCATGCGGCAGTGCTAGGACAATCACCAAGCACCATGGCTGTCATATGTGTGGAAGCGGCTGAGCAAGCGTCTCCATACTTGAATGTATTGGGTGGCTGAACAGAATGGCAGATGAGGAGTATTTGCTGCTATAGGTTGGGGTTAAAGAGAAACGAGCAAACATGGTGCCTCAGAGGATAGCACTCTGCCCTTTGCAGTCTTAGGTTCAAATCTCGGCACAATCTGCATAGAGTTTGCAGGTTCTACTTTTGTTTGCATGGTTTTCCTCCCACATTCCAATAACATGCAGTTAGGTTAGTTGGCTTCCCCCAAATTGACCTCAGACTGTATTAAAGACATATGACTATGGTGGGGACATTGCATTGTGAGCCATTGGTGGTCACTGAAAGAAAGGCACCATTGCAATGATAATCAGTGGGAAGAATGCCAGCCTTGCATTGGAAACTTATCTGAGAGGTAGAAAGTGTTCAATGTTTACGGAACCTTGGTTGAGATAAGCTGCAATAAGTAATCAGTTTTTATTATTATTAATAAATAGGATTTATATAGCGCCGACATATTATGCAGCGCTGTACATTAAATAGGGGTTGCAAATGACAGAGTAATACAGACAGTGACACGGGAGGAGAGGACCCTGCCCCGAAGAGCTTGCAATCTAGGAGGTGGGGGAAGTAACAGTTCATACATGGTTCAAAAATTTTTTTAAGAACATCATAAAAACCATAAGCTGACTTGGTCAACCACCTGGAGGACTGATGATTAACTGATGCAAATCCAAATCTGCGATCTTCTGTTGCTCCCCGCCGCACTCAATATTTATGTGGTTACCAAGCAAATTATGAAACCTTTTTAGTGGTAATTTAACCGTGGCTTAATGTGCAGAAATTGCAGACTAATAATAGTCAAAATAAATGAGATGCAGCATAATTGTCAGAATTCCTCTTTCCTCCAATCATTGCCAGGCACACAGGGGTTATTTTTCCGTTCCTTTGGCATTTCGGCATCCAGGGAAACGGCAGCTTGCTTGTGACTATATTAGGTATATCAGCTGTCCGGACAAATTGCTCAGTTATTTGGAAAAAAAAGAACAATGAAGGGATAAGCATTAGCAGGTTATATATCAGGGATTTTACAGAACAGGTTTAAAATTCTGATCACAACTTCATCATGGAGAATTAAAACAGCATTAAAAATCAGTGGTATAAAATGAAAGGGAGATACTGGATCTTCCAATACTTAAATAATAAAATAAAGGTATGGCTGCCAAACCCTTAGTAGAAATATAGCCAAGAAAAAGAGAAGAAAAAAAGGGCAGAAAGGTTTTTTTAGGGCAAATTATATATTTATTATATATCAAACATGAAATATACTAATAACAATAGTGGTACAATTATTATAAGTCCAAGTCTCAGCCCAGGGTAAACTTTATGAAGCTTTTATGAGACTAGGTTCTATACAGAGTCCTCCTTATTACCGTAGGTTTTGTTTCAGTCCAAATACCCATAAAGGGATATAGTGCTAGAAAATACTTGCAGAGGGAGAATAAGTCTTAGAACTCAACGCGTTTCGCTCTATTGGGCTTCTTTAAGGGAAATTGAGATCTATTAAGCAACCATATATACAGAAAAAAATATTTAAAAAAACAGATATAAATTAAGAGTATTCCACTGTGATCTGATCAAGATTGGTCATTGAAAAAAAGTCTTGTGAATGATTAAATTGGGGGTATCTATGATGATGTAATTAGATAGGTAGGAAAAGAGATCAAACTAAGGTACTATGTGATGAGAAGTATTGGAACTATTAATTAGTGGTGAATGGGGGGAAGGAATTAAGTATTTGAATAGAGGAACATCTTATGTGGTGTATTCAATGTGTGTTATATAACTATTTGAATAGTAAGTAATATACATAAAATAGATAAATAATGGTGGGGAGTAAGACATTGTTCATTTCTCACCAGGGAGCTAATGATAAGAATTAGATGAAATTATGTTTTCATTAAAGTTCTTATTGGAAGAATTTCCCTAATTTCCTGATCTGGTTGTAGTTGTAAAGTTTTAGATTTCCCATCATATTTTAATAAAATGGTCATCCAAAGAGGATGCATCCCAGCAGGGACACAATCAACAATAAATATTTTGACATTTTGTCTAATATACTTGATTTTTTTTCGAAAGGCTTCCAAATTTCCACAATAAGATTTATTTAAATCAGTACAGACATAAAACCCCTGATAGGACAAGGTAATACCATCTGGTTTATTGGCCCCTGACAATTGGGGGTGGCATATATTAGGCAGGAAGTGGACAGTCAGATCTTGAAGGTGATGTGTTAGAAGCATTAAAATTGGAAAGTGTAAGGATCTAATAGATTCTGGACCTGGTGGACCTAGGACCACTGGTTGGTTGATGGGTTAGAACCTCCAAAATGCTGGTCCTGGGGGTGTTATCGGAATGCCGCGGTTACCGCCTACAAAAAAAGTGGTTCAAGGAAAACCAAATGCCATTTCAGGTCCATGGTGACCAGCAGTGTGGTCAGCCTCTGCAATTCAAGTGAAAGGAAGAGGTTGGGAAACATTTACTGCACACAGCTGTATGTGGCTACAAATACAGGAGATCGTGGCATGGTTCCCAAAAGCAATATGTGGCTTTTGGCAATGCAGTTGAAGGCTTTTGCCATGGCCACAACCTGGTGCAAATCTGGTTACCCATGGTGCAGTTTGTTTCTCCTAGGTGCACTTAAAATATTTTGCAGGCCATGCAATATCATACTGTGGGTATAAAAAGCCCAGAGATCCATTTGTGTTATATTTGTGAACTGAGATATCCTGTCTGCTAAGGCAAAGCTACTGGTGTCTCAGGCCATTAGGATAATAAAACTATATCCACCAAAAATGTATTCATCCAAAAGTTGCTGCAGTTGGCAATTGATGGATTTTAATGTATTGCTATGTACATAATATTCTATATTATCTTATCACAATTATGTTTTTGTTTTTGCACAGGACCCGATCCGTACCCCAGCGTATTCCCATCAGCTGCAGCTATATTGCAGGTGAGAGTAACCAGAAACATATATAAAAGAATCAAATAAAAACAAACATATACTAAATAATTATTTATATATATGTGAGTACAATAAAGAATACATATATGTACACCAACACTGTAACTTTGCAGCAAATGACAAGGTGAGGGACTGCTGCACGAGTTGATATTTGAATAACTGTACAAGCCTCAGGATTTATTCTCTGAATCTAGGAAGTAGATGGTTACCTTTGATGATTTTTAAAGAATATTGCTGCCCATAGGGAGGGAAAAGCAGATAAAGACATTATCAGGGGGAGTACTGTGATCTCTAAGAGGGGTATTATTTTATTGGAAGTCTTAAACTCTTGCACTGAGAGGAGCAGTCCAGATTTCTGTAATGAGCAATGATTAATATTAATATTGTTTATAAACAGTATTTATATAGAGCCAACATAATATGGAGCACTGTACATTAAATGGGGCTTATGGCCCCTGAGCAATGTCGTTGAAGTGGGCACCGTGCAAGCAGGGGGCAGCTTACAGAACAAAGCAAATTAACTTTAAATGGTCACAAAATACCATTATTTATTCTTTTTTGCAGCCTACTATGTTTAAAACTTTAGGTTTCAATTGTGCTTCAAATTCCTAAACCACCAGTGGCAGTATATGAGTGGCAGTTATAACAGACTTCCTCTGGAGGGCGCAGTCTGCTGATGCTGGCTGCCATACTAGAAGACTGTAGAAGATCAGAAAGGATTTGTTCTTGATGCCTCTGGTCCTTGCAACTCTGAGCAACATAGGGGCTGATTTTCTAAAGGAATAGAGATGAATGATCCTTTTGCAAAGGCTATTTCACTTCTGACAAAAAATCAGAAACAGTATACTCATGCACTGATATCTAGAAAAACTATTTTTTTTTGCACATGGATGGTTGATGTCAGTAGAGCATTTACTAAGCTTAATGGATTTCCTGCTTTAGGAAATATCCTTGTTTTATTTCTTACTTGTTTCCTGAGGAATAATTTTATTATTTCCATGTTTCAGAATGCCACGAAAGGATTACAGCACGAGCAGAGGAAGATCTCACAGGGCCGACTGACCCCTCGTCCACACACCTTAGTTGCCTCCAAGGAGACCCTCTCAGAGCAGAAGGAAAACTTTGACCCCCTTAAACATGTGACGAACACAAACAAAGCTGGACCCTTGGATGTTAACAAATCTTCCCCCTGCAAATCCCTGAACAACCCCGAGCGCGATTCAGGCAAATCGATCCTAAAAAAACCCAAAGACAATGATTTACCCCAAGGGAGCCAGGTGCAGCCACCGGCGGTCTCCAATGTGGGGTTCATAGTTCCTGGGTCAAAGGCAGCTCCAGGGGACTCCAAGTTTGTATCTCGACTAGAGCATGAATCAGCCGGGTCCCGACCACCACTATTGAGGGCCTTGTCTTGGGACAGCATGGATCCCGAACAAAAAAGTAAATCGAGTTTGGATTTACCGGACAAAGACTTGGTTTCTATTCATGATAAAAGCAACAACAAACTGGCCAAATTTACGGGGCTCAAAGATTTTCACATCCAGCCCGTTCGCCTGCAGAAACTCACCAAGTTGAGAGAGGTAGGTTCTATTATGGATTGGCTCTAATGGCTACACTCATCTGGTCAATGGTATCCATACCAGCAATGTCATATTAGATCTTCTGAATAGTCTCTGGAATGTTTTTGGAGATTGGGATACATTTAAAATTGATGGTCTACTGACCGTTCGTCCCACTGTTCTCAGGCAAAGATGGTGTCACCGACCTTCTACTGAATTTGGCAATGGACTGGAGCATTTTCTTGCAAAATTTTGCCTTTTCTGCATCCACCAGGAATCTTCCTGGAAGGGTGGTGATGCCATGGTCAGTGGTGCAGAAGATGAGGGTCAAGTATTATTTCAGGCCAATATAGGGAGAAGCCCATTGACCTAAATGCATGGTATTTAGAATGTGGGAGGAAACCAGACTACCCAGAGCAAACCCACACAAACATGGGGTGAACCTGCAAACTCCATGTAGAGTCGAACTTGGGACCTGGAACTCCAAGGCCAGAGTGCTAACCTCCGAGCCACCGTGCCATCTTGGGCTATGTACACAAGTCAGATGATTCTCACCCAATGTGAACGTATGACGTGTGTAGAGGTGGTATGAAGGATTAATAAACACCAGACGATTTACAACCACAATAGGGGTGAAGGGAGGAGAGCACAGTGGGGTGCCGCTTGCACGTTCTTCCCCCTCCCCTCTTGATAGAACAGAATAGCGCTGTGTGTACATCTGTCACTCTTTACCACTCAAAATGTTCATGAAAAGTTTCCAGCAACAATAAATAAAGGTGTGTGTGCATCCTTAGTCTCAGTGGCAATGGTGACCAGGATGAACAGAGAGGGTGAATCTTCTCAGTTGGGGGGAGGAAAAACCCTGGACATGGGATCTAACCCTTCCACATCCAAATCTAAGAAAATAAAAATTTTTAGGAAAAGCAATCATTGCTCAGCATACGTAATCACTAAAAATGCACCAAGGTTGTATAATTACATTTAACAACACTTCTGAGTCTATTTTTTGCTTTTTGTTTATTTAATGAGCTTCATTTGCAGAAGTTTTGGGTTATTTTTGGCTCGTTTTGAGCCAGTGTTAATCTGCTTTTAGAATGTTGCTGAGCACGGAAACCTTGCGCAGCTCATGGCTGGGACTCCTTTTATTATCTGCGTTTTAAGATAGCTTTGAATGCCTTATAAAAGCAATGTCTCAGGCGATCGCGTTATTGGATAATAATGGTTACCGTCTACAGACATAACAATATCTTTGGCACAGAGGCTCCCGCTAGTAAAACAGGGCCCCGATTCCTGACTTTAAAGTGTTCCTGAACCTGCAAGGCCCTGTGCAATGCCAGAGCGTAAACAGGAAGGAGCTGATGAATTGTCATGTCAGATTAGAGGGGAATATGCAGGAACTGAACGGGTGGAATAAATCACACAAGAGGATCCTCTTTCCAACAGGCTTTTCCTTCCTGAATTGATATCAACAACCTGCAAAGATCGCATTGCAAAACCATCAGCAACGTAACCAGAAAGAATTGAACTTTGTGCTGTCCAGTTGAAACATTCCTGTGTTCGGTAATATCCATAGATTAATTCTCTTTCACATTTACAGTTGTAAACCGCATGGTAAGCAGCTCCCAGACTCATAGCAAACCGTGCCAGGGAATGGTAAACCATACAGGTTAATTCACTTGCATGCATTGCTCTTACAGTTGCAATGGGATTCTTCCTCCATAGGACGCTGCATGACCAGCAGCGACATTAACAGGAATAACGCCACAAACTACTGCAACTGCAAATGTGCGCACAAAATGTTTCCCAACAACTTCTATTAAGTTGAAGAAAGTACAATTTTGCCTGCCGTTCAAAGTTGTCAATTGATACCATAGAAGACAGTTGCATTTATGAGACTTTTAAGGCAGTTTACATAAACTGTCATTTTTATAAGAACAGTAGCAAAAAATATGTAGAGAAAAGATCTGTATCAACATACATAAAAAAATCCAAATTAACTCCACCATGGTGGGATTCAGAGACCCTGATAAAAATGCTCAATACCTTGCCAAATACTCAAGTATCTATACTTACTGTGATATTATAATGAATTTTGACAATCCAACGCGTTTCACAGAGAAACTCTGCTTCATTAGGGATTTTACACGTACAGGTCATCAACAAATTGAGCGCACACAAAGTATAAATACTCAAGTGTAACTAGGCCTGACACAAGATGCAATACAAGAAGAGGGAGTGAACCCCCCGCAGCGAAGGAGGGGGACTCCAGGAGAAAGAGTAATAGCCAAACCATGTTCCAAAATATATACCTACATACTTTGATACTATAGGATGTAGATTTGGAAAATCAACCTAGTATTTCATAGAATCAGCAAATATATGGTGACAAGAAAAAGCCTAAGATATCATCGTTGGTAAGTATAGTAAAAAAATCAGGATTAAAGGAGTCCACCCCCAACAGCAAATCGGACCCTAATGTGAGGTCTTATTTTATCACAATAAGTATAGATACTTAGGTATTTGGCAAGATATTGAGCATTTTTATTCAGGGTCTCTCAATATACCCACAATGGTGTTTAGGTGTAATTATTTTGGACCTTTTAATGTATGTTGATCAAGATCTTTTTAATATATATTTTTTGCTACAAAAAAATGTGTTCTTATAAAATTGAAGGTTTATGTAAATTGCCCTAAAAGTCCCATAAATCCCATAATTGTCTTCTATGGTATCAACTTAAAATTGGGGATGTTGGTAGTGGATCTTAGCTACCTGAGATTTGTTGTCTTTTTCAACATATTTGCACAAACAAAAAATGCCTACAGGTAAAGGTGATATATTGGAATAAGTGATGCATAAGAAGACGCATTCAAATTGACAATATATATTCATTATTATGATCTAAATAAATAAAAATGCAGATATGTCACATGGAAAAAAGTAGGTGCACTCCAACATTTACCACCATTTCACGCCCATGAAATTAGAATGTGTGTTCCAGTTTGGACTTTAATTTTTAGAACCTCCTTAGGGGTGTAGCTGAGTTTATTAAGCCTCAGATTTGGAGAATAAGGGGTTCTCACCATTGATTCGTGGGGTGTCGTCATGCCAAGATCCAATGAGCTCTCTGGGATGCACAGAAGGAAGCTTATGGATGTACATGTGTTTGCAAATGGATTTGAAATTATCTCCAAGTCAATCATTTCACTGTAGGAAATCAATCTGCAAGTGACATCAACAAACGTCTGCTTATTGGTCAGGAATGGGCTGCTCAGTAAATTCGGCCAAAGAGCTGACTGTTTAATGCTAAAGTCACCCCAAAATTTCATCAGGGGATTTTCAGTTTACACTTATTCTAACAAGTCCATTCATCTACAATCAGAAAGTGATTGCCACAATTGAATCCACATAAGAATTCAGCCAGGAAAATATCTTCACTGTCCAAATCAGAGCAAGACTACAGTTGAAGAACGGTGGTGGAAATGGTATAGTTTTGGGTTGGTTTGCTGCTTAGGAGTCTGGGCAGCTTGCAGACATCAAGTTAGCTATGCATTCTACAATATACCAAAGTCTATTAGATGTAAACATGGTGCCATAACAAAAGTGGTAATTAATTTTTCAACAAGATAATGATTCAAAGCACACTATCAATTCCACCAGGGAATGGCTGAAAAAGAAGAACATGGAGGGACATGGACAAGCCTACCCGAAGCCCTGATTTGAATCCCATTGAAATGTTTTTGGAGTATTGGCAATGGGCATTTTTTGCAAAAAATCCCCCAAACTCTTGTAAAAGGCATTTTGCATAGAGGAGTGGTCATAAATTTCAGGGATTTGTGGACAGTTATTGTGGACAGTAATTTTCTGCTGAAGGGACAATAGCAGCTTTTGGGGGCTGTTTTTTCACAGAGCAATATTACATCTATTGATGTTTATGTTACATATATTACTGAAAGAGAACATTTCCTTGTGTTTGGACCCAAGCATTTCATTTTTGATTGTAGGCTTGGTTTGTCCTCACTGTCGATGAGGTTCAGATGTGGTTACCGTTCAAGGGTGAGACACCGCATGTAGAGTTTCACATGCGGCTTCCTATAGAGAATCAATTGGGGCAGCAGTGAGTGGTTTTATATCCACTGCTGTAAAATGTTCAATTGCTCGTTCTTTAAGAACAAATAATGCTTCAAGTAAAGCAGTGCTGATGGCTAAGCAACTGGCAAGGTGCCAGGCATTGGGTACCGCACAGGATTTGCTGTTCCCTTGGCAAATAGTAAGGTCCCAGCCACTGCATACCACACAAGAACCGCTGTTCCCATCATAGTCTTGGGACCTAGCAAGGTGCCAGCCACTGGGATCTGCACAGGAACTTCTTTTCCCACCATACTCCAGGCAACTAGTAAAATCTAATCCACTGGGTACCGCACAGGAACTGCCGTTCCCACTGCAAGTCTTACCAACTCTTACTGATATATTCATTGGTCTTATATGGTGTGGATGAGATTTTGGAAGGCACACCAGAATGTAAGCCCCTCAGGGGCAGGGACTAGTTGGAATGGCTGGATGTTTTGGAATAGGTCAATGATATATAAATATGTATATTAATTGCTTTACATTGTATCAATTTCCTCTGAATAATCCTTTTTCCTCTTTTTCAGGAGCACAAGCTGATGAGGAGTCAGAATCTCTCAGGACAGAAACTTCCAGATCTTAGCGAGGCAGCTGAGCAGGAAAGAGGTACCGGTGATTATTGCTCTTGAAAATGTTAAAATTAACTTACCTAAAAGTGAAAGTCCAATAGTGTTCTTAGCCTCACCCATCAAACAATGGGATACACTCAGATAAATTAATCAAACTTGTAATTTAGCGAACCTTCTGGTTTCATGTTTCAAACATTTTGTAAAATCTCCTTGCAGCTCTCCTGCTGCATTCCCCAACATTCTGCAAGTTTAGACCCATTATTATGCCATGGCTGGTGGGCCGGGTTGGGAACACAGAGAAAGTCCAAACAATTTTATCATCCTTCTCCAAAATATGAATCCCTCCATCCCAACATGTAAAGGACATGAATAGAGGAAGACATGTTTAAAGTTCAGCATGGTTGACAACCACTGCTCCCTCCTTTGATATAGTGGAGGAGAGAACATTTCCACCATAGGACAGAAAATGTATTATTGGAAGGAATTACCATATAAAAATAAAAAACCAAACTAATGCAGCCACCTTATCTAAAGCTTCAATAAATATATGATATTTTTGTATTCGGTTATGAATACCCTTTATTCCATCCTTTCAGTCTTTGTCAGATGGGGAAGGAAGGATGATGGATACCAGGGGCAGACATAGGGAAGTACAACATGTGCCACTACACCATAGACTCGTGCTGCCCCATAGGGGCCCTAAGTCAGTTCAGCGGGGGGGCCCCAAATCAATTCTGCACAGTGGCCCACTGTCAGCTACGTCCGCCACTGCGAGATACTGTACTTGATTTACAAGGGGTGGTCTATGTATAAAGGGTCAAAGAGCCAGTTTTGCAGGTAAAATTGCTGTTATTGCTCCAAAATGACTTAAAATATAAATTATATACATTACAATAATAACTGCAGTGATCAGCAGAAAAGGTGTACGATTGACTCTTTTCAGCATACTTGTCACTTTTTAGGTATTGCTACTTTACCATTAGGACTTATTTTTAGGACCAACTTTTTTGTAAATAATTACCAGTAACAATACTTTTTGCCATTTGCTACAAATAAAAAGTGCTGATCAGACCTTATTGCCACTTTCCAAGGGCTCTGGAACTTGATAGTAGCAAACCCTATAGGAATGAATGAGGGACAATGTTGCCTGTTCAAATACCCCATTTGCTACTTTTGCTGCAGATCACCATATGGGAAAGTAGCAGTATGTAACCGCAAATAAATTCAATAAAATAAAATCTAAAGCCGGTCGCAGCTAAAACTAACAATTGTGAGTGGCCTTCCAGTATTTTTTTTTCCATCAACAGAAGCTTGATTTCCATTTATTAAAAAAAATCCTCTAACATAATAAATATAAATGTAATGAGTGATCAGATTGGCCAAAAAAACCCAACTTTTCTTGTTCTCCATCTTTTGTTTATAAATCGGCCCTTTAGCGTGTTTCTGCAGCCTCAAAGCAAACCCCATATCCATTCAGCGTATTTATGGTTCATTATTAAGGCTGCTGCCCGGTGATAAGCCACCACAAGGACTGATGGGAGGCTTATTCATGTCCTGTTGGGCTTATCATCAGCACGGCGCTTTGGAAAGGATAGGGACTTATTCCTGGGAGCGAAGCGGCACGCACGTATACTGCATGGACACAGCAGGTTTTACCTTTTTTAATTCTATCTCATATTTTACATTAATGTTTTTAGTCAAATAATGTTCCTGCAGAATTGTTACAGCCACAATTGACAGCTTAACCCGTTTCTTAATATGAACTTTGCTGGCCAATGGAAGAGCAGATTAGACCAGGTATGAACACAGACCGACTAAGTAGACCAGAAATGTCTAGTAAATGATCAGAATATTCATCACGGAGATACATTTGGATTTCTGCAATGGAAAATGTGCTGTCCAATGGAGGAACATTACAGGATCTGATGGTCCTGTGTTCCCAGTCCCCAAATTATAAGGAATGCAGGAGGAGAGGTGAGACCTCATAGTAAATCATATTTCCTGACGTCCACATTATGCAATGTTTTTATTTAACAAAATATGTTGAAGCAAATTAAACCTTAATTATTGATTAACTGATTGATTAACTGATGATCTTTCTTACTGTAATTAACAACTTTTTAACTAATTGAATGCCATAATTTTTATCTACCTTGCTTAGCAAAATTGTCCCCCCAGTTGGGATTGGGTAGAGTGATTCAGACTGGAAAATTGATTTTGCATTGTTACAACATTACAATTTTGTTACAATACAATCTGCCTTGTTACAATATAGCAAAAACAAATGAACATTAAACAATTTGTGGGTGAACCTACATGGGTGTTTAAATCTGCCTTCCAGCTTTCCCTTTAATCTTGCACCATTGTACAGGCGCCTATCCTGGACTGAAATCCTCGGCTTTTCACTGCATACTGTGAGCTTCTCATAATGAGCCTGATTTAATAAAGCTCTCCAAGGATGGAGAAGAAATTTCATCATTGAAGCTGGGTGATCCAGCAAACCTGGAATGGATTTCTTCAAAGTCATTTGCTATCATATGTTTTGAATCCTGGACCAGATTCATTCCAGGTTTGCTGCATCACCCAGTTTCACTGATGAAAGTGAATCCTCTCCAGCCTTGGAGAGCTTTAACTAATCAGGCCTATAGTGTATTAGAAGTCAGATAGAGCCTTGCTCATTTCCTGGCTGGAGGACGTCCAGCATCCTTTAGCCTCCTTCATCAGCCAAGCTGGTCCAAAAATTCTGGATTTGGAATACTCCAAATCTAAACCTCATTAAGGTCAATGCTGATTTGTTGAAATTAATTACAGCAGCCAAATGCAACAGATGGCAAAAGAAAATCACCAAATGTCTGAGGAACATTGTGCTAATTAAAATGAGGATTATTGGCTTTTTATGCAGCTTGGAGGAGAGCAATAGAAAGACGTAAATCCATCAATGTGCAGCTTTTTTTGGGGGGGGTCCCTTATTTAGAATTGTTGTTAGGTTTTTATTACTACAGTTTGAAGACACATATATTGATATATTCACATACATTTGTGGAGAGCTGGATCTTGTGGGAGAAGGTCCTCTGTGGCTCTTATTTCAAGAGTGTGATGGTTGTCATGGTGGGTGAGGAACACCATAAAAGATATTGGAAAGAATCCACCAGAACTGAGCATAAGCCCTGAAGAAGGAGTAGAACCATGAAATAAGTTAGTACACAAAGGAGAAAAAAAATTCAAAGGAGGAAAAAGTAGGGTTTGGTAATTAATGTGTATTTTACTTATATTATAAACTAGTAAAAAATTAGACATAGTTCACCTGTCGCATTCAACAATGCATACAAGGACCAACTTAAATGGTAGGAAAGATAGCAAAACAATACTAGGATTATAATAAAAATAGTGTAGATCCAATGCGTTTCTCCAAATAAGCTTCCTTAGGGGAGATGAGACTAGCATTTCTATTGTTATTCCTATTATGCTCCTAGGGTTTGGCAGCAAGTACTTTAGAGGGAGATACTAACTATTGGGCAAACTTTTATTAAATTAGTTGTGATACACAGTGTTATATAAATAAACTCAAGATTGTTCAATGATCAAACATCTTTGAGAATTCTATTACAGCATTCCTGGTAAAGCTTCCTCTCTATTCAAAACTTTAAAAAAATGGCTTTAGTTTGGGCTTCCTACTTTCCTTTTTCCCCTGTAAAGGTAAAGCTCAAGCCCCACTGGTACTGTTTTGCAAAACCTTTGTTCAATGTGCATATTGAATACTGAATGCTCATGGTCATGCCAACCATAGTGCTTTTGGTCATCAAAGCCTTTACCAAGATTAGGCAGGTGATGCTCAGATTCGACACATCTTACTAAGTTCATCTTTCACTTTCAGGGTCTTCACCAGTCCATGAAGATGGGGAAGAGGATGGAGAAGAGGCGAAGGCAGAATCAGATGTCATGCCACATATTCCCAATATCTTATTACGCAAGCTGCGTGTTCACAAGGGTCTTCCAACCAGGTAGCTCTATTAAGGGACTATGGTACAATCAGCATTGGTAGACATGGACAATATTTAAATGTTTGAGAAAGTAAAAAGAAAATATTTTGTACATTTGTGCACATTTCCCTAAGCTTTGTTCCTTCAAAAACTATAAAAAATACTATAAATCCATCGGGATCCTGAATTTACCAATGAGCTGTCAATACTTTGCTGCATTGAAATACCAAGCAGTGTTGTCAGCCCTGCTTGAGTTCTCCATTAGTAGACTGGAGAACCCATGTTTGAAAATGGAGATGTGTTCAATATATCAGCAGACAAGAACTCAGGCAATGCTGACAACACAGCTTTGTATATCAGTGCAGGAAGTAAGCTGCTTTTTTTTGTACTTGCAGCATTTGTTTTAGGGAGAAAACGTGATACATATTAGAACAGGGGTCGGCAAACTCCGGACTTTAGGCCAGATATGACCTAGCTCAGGGGTCGTCAAACTCTGGCCTTTAGGCCAAATACAGCTAGCCAGTAGTTCGTTCCGGCCTAACGCCCCCTGACCGATCCGGCCTAATGCCGGGGAATCCACCAGGGGGGCGTTAAGAACTACCTGAGCTGGAGCTGCTGGAGCTCCCGTGCCGCCTTCTTGCAGTGGCTCTCCTATTTACCTCGGCCGTTGTTGATACTTCCGCCGCTACAGGAAATGGGGAAAGCTCCCTGAAGGTAAATCCCTCTCCTACGCAATGCATACGGAGGAGAGGGATTTCACTTCGGGAGGCGTTCCCTGGTGGTGGGTGGAGCCATTAGGGCGGATCTGGCCTAGTGCTCTCCTGCCCACCCCATAAATGGCCTAGTGGCCATAAAACTTTGCCAACGCCTGTATTAGAACATGGTCTGATAGAAAAGCTATTTATTATCATGATGGCTGCCAGAAAGAAAACTGATACTGAGTCAGTCCCTTGATCTGATATCGCTCTTCCTCATCTCATTTACTTTCCTCTGTGTCCTCACCTCCCTGACATCTCCATACATTCTGCTACATTTACATAAAATATTATCTTTTTCCATTGCAGTGCTCCTCCACTGACTGAGAAGGAAGTTGAGGTGAGTCACATGCAGAAAATTTGCTGAAACATTTACAGCTCTGTCTTATTGTGCGTATGGAATTTAAATATTTAATTTATTAAAAAAAAACACCCTTTAGTCCAGCTGTATATGTCCTCAGAAATCACTGAATGTATTTTTTGAACCTTTTCAATGTTAGTACATTTACATGAAAAATATCACATGAAATTCCAATAAATACTTCACAATATAAAACAGGCTGGAGGTGATTGATTATATTTTGTACTTTCTGTCATGGTATAATGCTGCTATCCTCAAATTGTTTATGCACATAAGCCTAAAGGGGCAAAAAAGGACCTCTCCAGGGGGTTACCACCAAATTGTGGTCCAATAAGCTGAAAGCATATGGGTAAAACAGGAAGCTGTAGCCTTTGAATAGTGGAACACCCTGGTTATGTAAACGTAGCTGAGACATTTTTTAATATTTCGACATGTAGAGCAATGCAGTGATATAGTATAACATTTTCTCAGAATCAACAGAATATTAAACAATACATGTCATATTAGTTGGCCGTTTGTAACTTTTTGATTTCGTTTGATAGATTTTGTTTTTTTTGAGAGGAGAATGTCGAGGTTGGATTCTCATGGCTCACCATTATTCCCTTAGAGAGACCTGCTCCTTGACATGTTTTTTATTTGGCTAAAATGCTTATCGGTTAGGCTACTTATTTCACTAAAACAAGAAAAAACAAAGAAGAGAAAGCAGGGTTTTCCTCCTGGCAAGTTTGTGTATTATATGTATGAAATATATATAACAATGGATTTATTCCATAGAAACACAACATTGACCCACTTATAAAGGTGGGAAAGAGGACTTAAGTTGGTTCCAGGACAACAATCATTTGTATTAAAGACCTTAGTCTAGTACAAGGCATGTTTCCCATCTTTATAAGTGGATCAAGGATGTCTCTCTATGGAATAAACCTATTGGTTTTTATGTCTCATACACAAATATGATGTAATTTTGTAAAACGCACAGACTTGCCAAAAAACCCTGATTTCTCTTTGTTTTTTTTCTGCCACACTAGTAATTGTTATGGGTTGGCATTTATTCTGATTACTTTTAAGGATGTAACCCCTACAAACCTACCTATACTTTACTTATATCCCCACCTTGTATTTTCCATTGTATTCATATGGAGAGCTCTCGAGAAGGCCAGTAGGGTCTTCCAAAACATTCCATGCTTTACACCAAAGCTTCAAAGTTGCTTCTTCATAGTGAGCTAACAGCCCTTTGGATACCAACTTGGAAATCTATCTTAGCAAGATTGAGTTGGGATAGATCTATGGAGTTGAGAACAACTAAAATTGTAGCAGACTCGGTTGGCCCCCCAATGTGCACAACTACTCTTTCCAACAAAGTAGGTAAAAAAAATACCAAGAACACTGCAAACCAAGTACTTCTGATTTTGTGCATGTAAAGCAGCGTCAACCAGGGCTATGTGTAACCGTAGGGCTCCTCCAGAGGTTGCTTAGGGTTCCTTGAGTTATGGACAATTTAGACCTCTCAGTCAGTTTCCACTGATACCAATGATCTATTTTGCTATCTGTAAGGGTGACATTCTTCCCAATGGCCAGCAATGTAAGAGGAATTCTTCCTACTGATCATCACACTAATGTAGTGTGATCTGTGGATATAGAACTTATAGTAGGGGTTCCCCAAAGACCTGAAAGTTATTTCAAGGGTTCCCCAAAGATGTAAAGTGTCTCAACTACTCCTAATTTATTTTTTCTGCCCTAAAACAATAACTTAACTCTATTTTATTTAATTATATACTACCTTAAACTAAAAAACGATAATAAATATAATATGAGAAGAAAACCCTTTAAAGGAGTGTCCGTTAAATTGACTTTCCTCACTGACCACACCAGGGAAGTTTCCATATTTATGCCAGATATATCACCACCAAAAATATTATTTTGAAATTCCATGTGTCTGTCGTTCCACAGAACGTGTTTGTCCAGCTCTCTTTGGCCTTTCGGAATGACAGTTACACTTTGGAGTCCCGGCTGAATCAGGCCGAAAGAGAACGCAACCTGACCGAGGAAAACAACGAGAAGGAGCTAGAGAACTTCAGAACGGCCATCATGGTGAGATGATAAATGAGGGTGTATGGATAAAACTAACAATATTTTAAAGGAATTACCAAAATCACATTTGTAAAAACATTTTGTAAAACCAAAAAACACTTGGAGTTCTTCATCTCTCAAGTGAAAAACCTCAATTTTTTTTACCCTACTTAATTTTTGTTTGTGGTAATGCTGCTTGATGAATAAATATTTGCTCTGCCATAGTTCCTAGCCAAAATTAAACTCCTCATTACAAGTTACATTATTGAAGCCTCACTTTCAGGCAGATGTTCAGGCAGATTGTTTTTTAAAATTTTAATAATATATTTTACTCCCAATTTAGTCTTCAGCATCACTGTGGCAGAACAGTGAACACCGTGAAGCCTTTCAGAAGCTGCTAGAAGACATCGCTGTCCTTCACCGCCTCACAACCAGGCTCTCCAGCCGGGCCGAGATGGTTGGAGCTGTGCGACAGGTAAAGGATCAGTGCCAAAAGGGTGGTTATGAGAAGTAATATTCCACACAACCATTTGATAGTTTTATCCTTTGTTTAGGAAAAGCGAATGTCAAAAGCCACTGAGGTAATGATGCAGTATGTAGAGAACTTGAAGAGGACCTACGAGAAGGACCATGCAGAATTAATGGAATACAAAAAATTGGCCAATCAGAATTCCAGTCGGAATTACAGCGGAACTGGTAAATGGCACACTGCTTGTATCACAGATGTAATAGTAGTGGTTGAGTTTTCCTTCCCTTCTAGAGAAGCTTAGAAAATAAATATAATCGTATTGTCTGGGCAACATTTTTTAAATCAGACTTGTTCCTCCTAATTAGGCCATGTCATAGGATAGCTGTTTTTGTACAAAGGGGGACAATCATGCTGGAAGAGAAAAGGGTAGCAGAAAAGTAAGGGGTCCAGGAAAGCACACAAGTCTCTAAAAAAATCTTTGCACGTTGTATCATTTATAATATCTTCATTGGAAATACTGGACGTAAACATGATTATTTGGAGGAGATATCCACATACTTTTAGCCCAGCAGTAGGTGTGATGGTCAGGTATCCACAAATGTTTGACCATATTCAGAATACTTTTCATTAACAAATGCAAGAAATCCTAGATTGCCATAGATTCTTAACCATTCAACTTAATGATAATGCCATTAAAGTCCATCCAGAAATAGTATGTCAGTATTTGGTAGATGATTGATTGTTACAGCATGTGAGAGACTCTTCTATTTCCTAAGGACTCTTTAAGCGAGAACTTTTGTGCTTTGATCCTGGCTCTGCATGCTTACTGTGCACAATATTGGCTCCTGCTATAACTTTCTTTAAAATATTTTATATTGTAGAGAATTTACAGAAGAAATTGGTATATAAAAATACAGATAGGAACACTTAGGACCATTTCAGACTTTTGGTAGACTAAACCTTTCTACTGTAGGCTCAACCACACTCCAAGCTGATGCCATTGTGGACATGCTTGCATGCAGTTGTAATTGTGGTGGATTTCCAAAGGTTCCTGAAAGTAAAAATGCCCTTCTAGATGCCTGGGTAGTTTTCCTTCTCTGGTGGAAGGACTACAACTCAACCACACTGAACCTCACTCAACTGCATGATCAGCAGTCAAACATTGCAATTGACAGTTTAGCACTAGAAGAAGGGTGGCTGGAAGCTGCTACCAGTTTTTGGATTTCAACCACAAGTCTGAAAGGGGCCTAAAACCTCTAGGTAGACTGGAACAAAGTCAGGAAATGATTGGTGTTGCAAGATGACTCACATCACCATGTTCTTGATTATGACTTCTTGGGTGGGCTGATTCTTAAATGAAAAAAAATGAATGACCTTTTACTTTTACTTACAGAGGATGGTGTTCCACGGTCTTCTCGTTCAATGTCATTGACTATTGGCAAGGTAGGATGATAAATAACGTGAACAACAAACAATACATGAAAATCTGCATCAATGTAACATGTAAATTATGCTAAATCCTGCAGCGTTTTACAAGGATCCCCATCTGCTCCCATCCAAGTCAATAGGAACGTTTGGGAACCATTTTTTGCATGTGGCTGTAGGACATGGCAGCAAGTAACCTTTAGCCATGCAGTTGCTGTTTTAAGATTCTCACTATGAATGCAGTTGTGTGTAAATATGGTTACCCACTGTGCCCGGTAGAGGCCAAAAGCATGATTTTCCACAGCTGGTGTGAAAGGGCCCTAAAGATATTTTTTTATTAAGCATTTGTATATCAAATTTTTGTCATACAGTCACACCATGGGATGAGATTTCCATACTGGTAGTGTTTTTAGATCAGAAGAGGGAACGCCTGTACTGGTTGCTGAAATGAGACAGAAAGGTTAGAGTAGAGGTGATTTATACCACGCAATATCTGTCATGCCATTTGCAGCTAAATGTCATAGTTCATACAATGGTGTTTTGGTATTTAGTAAGGCAAGGTCTAACAAAGATCAGACATGATCTAACCCTGACTTAATGACATTTAGCTTGCATTATGACATTATGATCATAAGTTGCCATGTTTTTTCACCTTTTCTTCATGTTTTGTCACATCAGTGGAGTTGATTTTTCGCAGCCTATGTGGCCGCCATGTCCTGTCTACACACTCTTTAGAGATGGCTACATTACATTTTTTTCCAGATATGTTTCCTGGTGATGAAAACAGTGGACCATGCCTGGGCAATGTTCATTGGCACCGCAGATTGCAATCTCTTTTAGAATAATAAAGATATTGGTCCCCAGACCAACAAGGTTGGTTAGACATACATGGCATTTGAACTACCTCCAGCAGACCATTCCTGTTCATGTCAGTAGAGATAGCAACATTGAGTTTCTGGGTCTGTACCACTGCATGAAGGTTTCTCACAAACCTTGCACTGGGTTACTAAGTTTGCATACCTGCCATGGCCATTATGATTGATTCCCTCCACCCCTGCACTGACCCCCCAAGTCTGTACACTTTTTGTGCCCATTATGAAGGGTTCCCACCATCCATACACTGGGTTCCTGATGTGCCCATTATGAGGCTTTCCCACCAACCTCATGCTGAGTTTCGAGGTCAGCACACCCATTGTGCCCCTTGTGAGTGGTTACTGCCATTTTTGTGTTGAGTTCTTTGCTCTATTCCCATTACGAGGGACTTTTACCCACCCTGTACTAAGTCTCTGGGTATGTACACCTGCTGCGCCCAATATGAGGATTACCCATCACCCTCATGCTACACATCCACTGTGCCCATTGTGAGTGGTTCCCGCTATTCTTGTGCTGAGTTCTCCAGCCTGTGCCCATCATGAGAGGCTTTTTCCATCCCTGCATCATGTCCTGGGTCTTTACATCTGTTGTGCCCATTATGAGGATTTACCACCATCCTCCTGCTGAGTTACTAGGTCTGTACAACCACTGTGCCCATTGTGAGAGGTTCCCAACATTCTTGTGCTGGGTTTTCCAGTCTGTACCCATTACGAATGGCTTTTACCATCCCTGCACCAAGTCCTAAATCTGTACACCTGCTGTGCCCATTGTGAGCAGTTCCCACCATCCTTGTGCTGAGTTCTCTGATCTGTGTCCATTATGAGGGACTTTACCAACCCTGCGCCAAGTCTTTGGTACTGTACACTTGCGGTGCCAATTATGAGAGGCTCTTACCATTCCTGCACCAGGTCCCTGGGTATGTACACCTGCTATGTTCACTATGAGCACTTCCCACCATCCTTGTGCTGGGTTGCTGGATCAGTGCTCATTATGAGAGACTTTACCGTTTAGAATTATAGCAGGGAGACCTCATTGTTAAAGTATGAAAGACACAGAGGAAGCCAGGAACGGACTCAGCTCACCAGCCTTCGCTGATAACTAAAAATATCACTTTTGGGTAGATTGGCATTGTTATTGACATTTTTCTCATGGACACACATTAAATAATAAAAGGTTGTATATTGTATTTCAGTCAACACTCATGGGAGGATTGCTTGAACAGACATAGAGAACATTTTACAGGATCTGTTAGCCGTGGAATGGAAAAAGTTCCTGGGGTACAGGGTCATACGAAAATCAGACAATTCTTCACTCATAATAATATTTTTTTCCTTTTTATCCAGAACATGCCGAGAAGACGAGTGAGTGTTGCTGTCGTTCCGAAATTCAACTTGCTAAATATCCCTGGACAATCCCCAAACACTTCACCTATCCCTGCACTCTCTTCACTAGTAAGTGCTGCCTGAGTTCATTCGGTGGTTCAGGATATGTGAGACCTGAGCTCTCGATAATGTATTTTATAATGATATGGAGATTCTGATATAATTACCTGTCTCTATTCCATCTAGTCGGAATCACCCAATGGCAGGAACAGTCTACCCACCACTCCGACACTTTCTCCGTTGGCAGAAAAGTAAGTTTTTCATGTGATCTTGGTGTAGATGCACTTTAGACTTTAGGCATTTTACCTTCCTGGGCCAGTACTAATAAGATACATTGGGTTACCACTTGGACTTCATTTACCCACAGCCATGGGCACATGTTGGGCATTGTACACCATCACCTACCAGTTCTTCATTTACAATTACAGCATCCAGCAGAGGGGATTCTTCCAGCACCAATTTTTTGTGCCCATCTTTGTTTTCACGTGACCCATTTATGAAAGCCATGTGCCCTCACAGTTTACTATACTCACCAATCAATCAGACACCATGGCAGGCTTTGTGTGGTATGTTTCTGTAGCCCTTGAAAATTTGTTCCTTCAATTTAAACACCAGTTGGTTTGCCCCCAGCCCAGTGGTTTCCAAACTTCTCCCGTGTGTGGCAAAAAAAGGGTTATCAGGGGCAACAGTGAGGGGCTAAAAGCACCGATGAAATACATACGTGAAAACTGTTTAACTTTTCTAAGGTTTTGTATATATGTCCATTCAGTTTACACCACTTTGCCAAGCTGATACAAAAATAAATTTAGGGACTGTATTATTGGACACAGAGCTGTATTATTTGTGTCCTATATATCTGTCTGGGTTCAGCTTTACTCTTTCTTATGTTGTTTATGCAATTCATTGTCTACATCTTTCTGATAAATGCTGAATACTTTTCCGTGAAGTAATGCATAGTAGCTTGCGGCGATTAGGTGTATATATATATATAACTAAGCTTTTCCATGAGAAGAGATAATGGGTTGATTGTGCCCAGCGTGGTACCCTTCCGAATCATGGCATGGTGTTCCTCAACATCCTGTGAGCTCACCGTCACTTTCCAACATTTAGATGAAAGTTCTGCATTATAGAAAAGACACACCCTGGGGGGAAAAGCAGATTCTGATGGTTGTTTCCACTGGGAACACAGGATGTTGGGCACTCTGGAAATAAGGAGGACCCGCCCGGCTCTCCCATGTACACGATGGGTCACTCTCGGATATCAGGGCAGGAAATTGTTGCCTGACCTAAGGAATGGACTTGCTGACACGACACAATCAATGGAACGCTGAGGGCGAGATAAGCCTTCCGCTCTTGGGAAAAGAGGTCAAACAGACGTCTTTCAAGAGCTGGGTGTCGATTTTTGTGGTTCATTCATTTGTAGTTGTTTGAGCTTTAAATAGAACAAACTGAAATGCCAAGAAGAAAATGCCATTCGCAGAGCGGTTCACACCAATCTCCCCAGTTTGAGCTATGAGGTATTAAACCATAAAGATTGTATAATCCATTCTAAGCATAGCAGCAAGATAGTATATTATTATGATTATTCAGAAAATTGGAGTGTAGTGTCCTTAGTGTCCTATTTTTTCGGATTTTTGTAGATAATATATATATATATATATATATATATATATATATATAGTATATATATTGTGTTTTTATACTCTATTATAAAAAGTACACTTCACTCCAATTTTCTGAATTTCTTTTACCAGTGAAAATGGTACAATTGTGGTGCAATGGGTCTGATATGTTAAAACTCTCCAAGAACGAAGAAGCAATCCTGAAATAGATTTCCTAAAATCATTTCCTATTATTTGGCAAATGTTTTCAATCCTTGACCCAATGGAGCAACTGTTTTGGGCATCCCCACCCTTTCTCATGTTCCCGAGAAAGCTTTTTTTTTTTGGTTATGTATAGAATTGGCAATAGCACGGCTTGGTGGTAAACACCTTGGGCAGACTACAGCACATGTGCTGCTTACCTTTATATTAAACCTTCTGCCCCATGCAGACACTTAGTATTTGAATAAATAATTTCTCTGTATAGAAGGCACTGTTGTGTTTTATGGAGAGAGGAGCACATGCAGGAGGGGCCACACTGCACCTTCCCAACAGCAGCCATTTGTGCACACCATTTATTGAATATTATTATTATTATTATTATTATTATTATTATTAAGAAACAGGATTTATATAGCGCCAATATATTACACACCGCTGTACAATAAATAGGGGTTGCAAATTATAGACCGTGATACAGGAGGAGGAGAGGACCCTTCCCTCAATAAGCCTCATTGGGCCTAATTTATTAAAGCTCTTGAAGACTGGTGAGGAGAGACTATCATGGGAGAACCTGGGTGATCCAACAATAAAATAATTTCCTATTATATAGCAGATATTTTCAATCATGCACCAGATCCATTTTACTGTATCCAGGTTTGCTGGATAACCAAAGTTCTCCCATGATAGGCTATCTTCTCCAGTCTTGGAAGCCAAAGTCTTGGAGCTTCAGGAAGCCAAATACAAGCTTGAAATACATATATGGAAGCTGCTTTAAGCTTCAGTAGGATTTGTATTCCTGTCTATCTAGTCATGAGATTTACTAGGCTGGGGACCTGACATTACCTTACCACAGTTATGCAATCCAGCCTGGTCACCACCCCGCCTCCAGGTTGTCATTGGATAATAAAGGAGCAGAAACACATGTCTGCTTTCTACTCCTTTCAGAATACGTGATTGGCTCCTTCCCTTCCTTTTCTAAGTGCTGCTGTACAGGGGGTTGTGTAGGATGATGCTTAATCAATTGATGGTACTTACACAAATTTTAATTTAAAAAAATCTATTTGCATTATTTGGTATTGGCATGTTTTTATATTTGGCCTGGAGATCAGCTTTAAGCACAAATACACTCATAGTCATAAGTCAGAAGAAGAATGAATTATAGGAAGAAATAGGACAATAAGCAATTCAGTCCAAGGCATCAGTCCTAGTCATGGTCTATTAGAATAAGCAGGCAATGAAGAGGTCGGGTCTGTTGCCTACGGCATATTGGTGACTGTAGAAATAGGCCAATATTTAAGCAATTCAGTCCAAGGCATCAGTCCGAGTCATGGTCTATTAGAATAACCAAGTAATGAAGAGGTCAGGTCTGGTGGCTATGCCATATTGGCGAGGGTAGAAATGAGCCAATATTTAAGCAATGCAGACCAAGGTGATCAGTCCAAATGATAGTTGAAATGAAAAGGTTGCCCAAGATATTCCACCACCAAACTACACCCTACAACATCCAATAAAGTAATGAACAGATGGGATTTTGGTTTTCCTATGGTTGGTTAAGAAACAACTTGGAACAACCAATACCATTGTATTTATTGATACAATGCCCATCTATCTATTTTTGTAGGTTCTAGTTTACTGTAGTCTTTTCCACACAGTTCTCCGATTCTCACTCCTTGTGATCAATGGCCTAGCGTGCAAACTGGAAGAAAAACGCACGTGTCTAAAAAATGGGCCCTTATGCAGGAACCTGAATGCTGCACGGTCTTGCTAGATGTTGCTGATCTGTGCAAGTTTATGTATATATATCCACAGCCAAGAAGGAAGAGCAAGCTAGGACAATACAGAGGAACTGTCTCATGTACAGTACAAGGGAACAGGATATTCTGTACATTAAAGCACATGGTGGTCCCATGATGGGTTTCAGAGAGAAGGTAGTCTGGTGAGCATTGAAGTGGATCTTACAAGTCTTTATGAATCATTTCCTGACTGGTAATATTATACAGCAATATTATTTAAAAAAAAGATTCATTGTAATTAAAAAGCCATTAGGTGACTTTGCCTAGCCTCTGCTGATGTTATCAGTCTGCTGCAGCCAGGAGGAAGCGTTTCCTTAGTTTCCTTTCCCCTGTAATGATAGTTTATAATAGTTTGGCATTCTGTACTTCAACAGATACAATTTCTAATTTGAGCTTTGAGAAATATAGGTTTGATGGCCATGGATCTATCAATGGGTCCTCCCTTAATTTTTTGCCTAGAGATTCAAGACACTGTAATGATGCCATGCAAAGGACCTTCTATGTGCTGCTTCATCCAAACAAATCATCAGGAATGTGGGGAAAACAGTTCATACAAAGTAATGAATGGACATGATCTCTTTAATTTAGGAGACAGTGTTCATGAAGCTTTAAATTCATCCAAATAGAGAGCATAGGGACCTCATGTACCATACTAAGACATGGCAGAACACTCCTGTCCACATATAAAACAGACACGTGTTCATGAGGATAATATGAAAGTGATAATCTCAAGATTTCTTTTCTGTGGATCCATTATCAGTGG
>NC_092866.1:61593260-61638869 GCF_032062135.1 Pyxicephalus adspersus | reverse complement strand
TTGGTGAACTATAAAGTGGTAATCAGGCTTTTTAATGGTCAAAAGATCTGTCTTTCTGCCCCTTTATAAATAGGCAATCTCCAATTTTCAATGGAGAAAGAGGCAATCTTCTAATTGTGCTGCTGAAAAGTAGGGATCTTCATAGTTGATCACCATTCTTACAAATGTGGTGAACAAAAAATGGTGTAAATAATGCTATTTCTCTGGAATGCTGCTTGCTTTACCCTTTGTAGATGGAACTGTTTTTTTTTCTTGGTTAAGCCCCAACTCCAACTAAATCCTTTGGTTCCCACTTTTTGTATCCTATTTTCTGTCCAGGTATCAGGGTATCTCGCTAATAGGAAATGATGAGATATCTCCATGATCAAAGAGAACTAGTAACAGAAAGTGTTTGTTTTTTAAAATTATTCTCAAAACTGTCCTGTGCAAACCCCCCAATTTCTTCAGTGTCATGGGGACCAGAAAATCTCTCAACTTGACAGAAGTTCCTACTTATACCAACTTCTAAAAAAGAAAGTTTTTATAGTTTAAATCTGAACTCCTGACACACCTAACACAAATTACTTTTTTATAACTATCCATCCAGTCCCAAGAGATTCACAGCCCTTCAAGACAGCAAAGCTGGCCTACTGACCTGACATTTCTCTATAGCAATTAAGCAATACAACCTGGTCACCTTCCTGCCTGAACTTTTGATTGGTCAGTAGGTGCACAGTAGTCACCCAACTTTTTGAGAATGTTCCTTGCCACCTCCTATGCCAAGCAGCACACCAGATGGTTCCTGGTCCCATTTTCCATCTCCCAATCTAAAAGGTGCTGTACAGGGTATTTTAAGAGTCTGATACCAAGGCAAAATCAGGTGCTTTCACTGGGTGCATTAATTTATTTGGTGTTCGTTAATTCATTAATTGGTGTTTTTATTTCTGCCTGGAGTTCAGCATTAAAATGTCATTTAAATTGATACTGTAAGCACAAATGGAAGTCCTTCGAAAGTTATCTATGGGGAAGCACTTTTGTTATGCCGTCTTAATAAAGCTGGATTTTGTACCATGCCCATTAGCAAGATAACGGGCTCCTAAAAGACTCGAGATCGGAATGTGTCGGTTTTCTACAGGGAAGATGTGTGTGTTTTAGTACACATTTTATCTATGTTCATTGCTGCCTGTAAAGTGATCAATATGTTCAAAATGCAGATTGCAACAGCAATTATGGAGAACTGCAGGTTGAATGTTGGTTGGCCTTCAGAAGAATGTTTTCTAAACCTGTTTTTTGTGCATAAATAGGGGTATTTAGTGAATCAAAGTACAATATGCAATGAGGAACATCTGTCAGTGATGTAAAGGCTATAGTCTATTCCAATCCAAAGTTAGAATAGAGATGAACAGAGCAAAAGAAGCCCACCAGCTCCGGGTTTTGTAATTTTATCCAGGAATTTCTATAGTGCACCTGTCTATTCCACTCCATTTTGGTGCTTAATTTGGGAACCCTTTGTGCTTATTTTGTATGTAAAGCATAGGAGAATCCCCAGACACTCCCACTGCCGCTTCCTTATGGATAACCTCCACCTATTAGAGTTATATCCTTGTGGATAACCCCAGGGGTATCAGAATGTCGGTGCTAGGTTCAGTGGAGCTGCTTCAATACAACCACCAACCAAAACCAAATTTGCTTTGGTTTGTTTGGAAAAATTAACTAAAGGAGGGATGTGATCTCCATTCCATACCACCCCTGCCTGACCAACATAACTATAAACAAATCCCATGAATGTGTATGAGTTATTTAAATACCCACAGATAAGGGGCAGTTTTTGCAAGTTTTCCTGATCCATCCACTGATCAGAATTTTCCCTCTTATTAATCAGATCAATATCTTTTCTTTCCCAATACACACCAGTGATCAGCATTTTTCTCCTATCCATTTGCATATTCTGTGACCCATCAAAATGTTGCTGTTATTTGATATTAGTTCTTGCTTTGTATGTTTCCAATATTTAAATATTTGCTTTGATTTATATCCACATATGTATTTGGTTGTTATTTTTGCCCTGCACAGCACTGAATCTTATCGATCTGAGAAGAGGAAAAGTCACTGTTTTTATGTAGAGTATTTAAATTTTTAGTAATGTTCAAAATTGCACAGATTGTGCTCATGTTGTACTGTAAGATACCACATACTTGAGTGGAAAAATAAAAAGAATATCAAAAAAATGAGGCATACATGATCTGTCTTGTTGCATCCTTTAATTATAACTTTTGATGTCATGCTCACTTTATTTATGTGCTTTTATTGTTATTATTCTTGATTAATGTCTTTTTATAACTTCACCCCTACCAAATCACACTATGCTCCCAGATCCCAACACAAATCAAGATTGGCTCAGGGGCAGCCTATGAACTTAACTGCATGTTTTTGGGATATGGAGAGAAAACCTCAATGCTCTCAGAGGAAACCCTTGCAAACATCAAAAGAACTTGAAAACTCCCTGCAGATAGCATCCTCCCCCGAATTTGAACCAAGGAACCAACAAATGCTTATTATTGTTGTATCTGCACCTCTCATTAGAATAATATCTGCTGAACTTTCCGTGAAGGTCCTTCCCATTATAGGGTGACAATTCTCTGTCCTTATCTCTCAATTGTCTCCTGCATTGTCACCTGGTATGTATATTACAAGAAGTTTGTCCTTGTTGAACATATGATCTGCAGCAGGAATTGTATGAAGTAGTTGATCCTTATAAAAATAAAACCTTATGTTCATCACTCATCAGTGTGTTTCAGGAAGTTGGGGTACAATGGTTGCAATCAAGAATTTCCCAGTCACGGGTTGATCTTACATAGTGGTATTAGATTATTGTAAGCACTGTATCCAAACGATAGGTAACAATGGACATTCCAATCACTTTTCTATTGGAAAATTGGAAGGTTAAACAGAGTCTAGAGACTTTCAATGGAGTAATTTATTACTGGTTGGAAAATTGATTTTTTTGGTCAGTCAAATGCAACAATGGTAGCAGATCTGCCTATGGGAACCTACCTTTATAGTAGTGTAATCAGACAGCCCAGTGGACCCTAAACACCCTCTAGAATGCTCTATTGTAAAGGCCATTCAATTGATGTATTGCAGCATATGGTTAATACCAGCTCATGCAGAAAGAGTAAGTATGAGATCATTGGCCCTGATTTACTAAAGCTCTCCAAGGCTGGAGAGAATACACTTTCATCAGTGAAGCTGGGTGATCCAGCAAACCTGGAATGGATCAGGTCCAGGATTCAAAACTTTTGCTGGCTAATAGCGAATGATTTTTAAAAATCCTTTCCATGTTTTTTAGATCACCCAGCTTCACTTCTGAAAGTGTAGTGTCTCAAGCTTTGGAGAGCTTTAGTAAATCAGGGCCATTGAATCCTTCCTTAAGGGGTGTCTATGAAGTACCCATTGGTTGGATTGGATGGATGTATTCCAGCATATAATAAAAAAAACAGCCTATGTAAACAAATAGCTAATGTCAGTATATTGTGGAAAACCATTCCTTAAGGGGTGCCTATGGTGTACCTATTGGCATGCCAATGTAAAGGCCATTTGATTGATGTATTCCTACATATGGTAAAAATAACAGCCCATGTAGAGATAAAGTATAGGTTTATGGTAGGGAACTGTTCCTTAATGGGGGCCTTTTGTGTACCCAATGGTATCCTATTCTAAATGCTATTTGATGAATGTATTCCAGCATATGGTAAAAAACAACCTATGTAGAAAGACTTAGTATGACTTAATTGTAGGGAACCCTTCCTTTTGGGGTGCCTATGATTTTCCTCTTTTGTATCTTATTGCAAAGTCAATTCTATTGGTGTATTTCGTCACTTGGTAAAACCAGCATATGTAGAGAGACTTAGTATGAATTGATTGGAAGAAACCTTCCTTTTGGGGTGCTAATTGTGTGTCCATTGGTTTCCTATTGTAAAGTCCATTCAATGGATGTATTCCAGCATATGGTAAAAGCAGATGGGGTACCCCTTGGTATTCTATTGTAAATTCTATTTGATTAAAGAATTCCAGCTTATGGCAAAACCAGCCTATGTAAAAATAGTTAGTATTAGTTCATTGTAGAGAAGTTTTCTGGGGTGTCAATGGTGTACCCATTGATACACTATTGTAAAGGCAATTCAATGGTGGTATTCCAGCATGTGGTAAAAGCAGACGGGGTACCCTTTGGTAGTCTATTGTAAATTCCATTTAATTGATGTATTCCGGCATATGGTAAAGCCAGCCTATGTAAACCGAGCTAGTATGGTAAAAAAAAGTAGCCTATGCAAAAAGAGTTAGTATGAGTTCATTATAAAGAATCCTTCCTTTAGGGGTGCCTACGGTGTATCCACTGGTATCCTATTGCAAAGGGCAGTTGACAAATGTATTCCAGCACATGGTAAAACCAGCCTATGTAAAAATAGTTAGGATTAGTTCATTGTAGAGAAGTTTTCTGGGGTGTCTATTGTGTACCCATTGATACACTATTGTAAAGGCATTTCAATGGTGGTATTCCGGCATGTGGTAAAAGCAGACGGGGTACCCTTTGGTATTCTATTGTAAAGTCCATTCAATTGATGTATTCCAGCATATGTAAACCAAGCTAGTATTGGTTCATTCTAGAGAACCTTAACCTAAGGAGTGCCTATTGTGTAACCATTAGTTTTTATTGTAATGGGCGTTGATGAATGTATTCCAGCATGTGGAAAAAATCAGCAAAATCAATCAATCATGTAAAAAGAGTTAGTATGACTTTATTCTAGAGAATCCTTCCTTCAGAGGTGCTTATGGTGTACCCATTGGTATACTATTGTAAAGGCCATTCGATGGTGGTATTCTAGTATGTGGTAAAAACAAGCCTATGTAGAAAGAGTTAGTATTAGTTCATTGTAGAGAACCCTTACTTAAGGGATGCCAATTGTGTACCCATTGATTTCCTATTTTAATGGGCGTTTAATAATGCTTTCCAGCATATGGTAACAATCAACCTTTGTAAAAAGAGTTAGTATGAGTTCAAATCCTTACTTTTTGGGTGCCTATGGTGTACTAATTGGTATCAGTTGGTTTCATTGTAATAAACCCTTTCTTATGGAGTCCAGGTGTACCCTTTGGTATACTATTGTAAAGTCTATTTAATTGATGTATTATAGCATATGGTAAAACCAGCCTATGTAAAAAGAGTTATTATGATTTCATTCTAAAGAACCTTTCGTCTTTGGGTGCCTATGGTGTACCCATTGGTATTGGTGGGTTTTATTATATTGAACCCTTCCTTATGGACTGCCTGTGGTATACCATTTGGTATCCTTATTGTAAAGTTTTACATTATATAAAGTAAATCATATACAAGCCTATTTATGGTTTATTCTTGATTGTCACTTTGTCAAGATTTCTTGATCTTCATATTTCTTGATCCTTAAAAGTTCTTATAAGACTCCTATAAACTTAGCTTCTTTTCTCTATTGCTTTTCCCATTCCAGGGTATCCTGTCAGTAAAACAGGCTCTAGGACTTGTTTAAATGTTCTCATGTTTGTGTCTTTTCAGTTTCCTCTTCTTTCTGTTGGCTCTTTCATTATTATCTCCGTTTTCCAGACAGCTACCCACCAAACAGAACATGGGATTTTTACGTCACTGGTTTCCACCCATTGTTGTCCAGTAAGTATGAGGAACGCAGAGTCTTTATGAATTGATGCCCTCTCCTTTACAGGTTTATTGTTGACTGTGGAATGACAGACATTCACACATAGTTCACCCATCCAACAGAAAGGATTACAGCCAGCTGAAAACTATTCACCAAGCATGGATTCTCACCTTGGCTTTATGTTTATAATTTTATCGCTCCTCCTCAGGAATAACTTAACCAACGGTTCTATAGATGTTAAAGGTATGTAATTGTAATTGTACTTTATTTTTTAGAATTGAAGAGTGACCTTGTATTCTTCAAACAGCCAAAGACAGATGTATACTGACACGTCTTGAAGATGGAAAAAGGTGGAAAATATCATTGATCACTTAAAAATAACATAATTTACTGCAAAGTGGAACTTAGTTGGTCATGTAAGTACAGTCATGGATATTTGTGCTGAAATCTGAGATTCAAAAGTGAAGATTTGGGGATATTAATTAAATTGATCTCCATATGTGGTATATAAAAATATTAAATGCACATCTTGAAGAGCCGGTAGTCTACTAAGATAACAGGTTCGACTATTGGAAATTGCAAAAAAAAAGAATTTGGTATTGATATACAGCAGTGGGTTTTGTTGGAGATATTGGAGTGTTTTATGCATAGAATGTTAAAAAAAAACGTAATATGATCATGTCCATGGTTGTTCGTGTTGGAGGTGTAGTTTTCTATGCATGCATTGTAACCAAATTATATTATGATCATGTCCAAGGGTTGGGAGGGGGGGCATGTTGGAGGGCTGAGGTTTTATGCATAAAGTGTGATAGAATCGTAATATGATGGTGTCCAATGGTTGGTCTTGTTGGATGTATATTATTCTATGTGTACAGTGTAATAAAATTGTATTATGATGGTGTCCAGTAGTTGGTTGACGGTGTAGTGTTCTAGTTTAATAGCATTGTAATATGATCTTGTCCAATGGTTGGTCATGTTGGAGGAGAAGGATTTATGCATAAAGTTTGATGGAAATCTACTATAATGGTGTACATTGGTCAGTCAGATTGAATATATATTGTTATATATAATTTTTTTAATAGAACCATATGATGATCATTGATTTTGTGGAAGGTGTAGTGTTCTATGTATAGAGTGTTATAGAATTTTATTACGATGGTGTCCTATGGTTGGTCATGTTGGGCATTTAGCGTTCTAGGTATAGAGCAGTGTTTCTCAACCAGGGTTACCATGAAACCCTACGGTTCCTCCAGAGGCTGCTAGGAGTTTGTTGAGTAATGAGCAATTTGTGCCTCTCAGGTCACTCATGATATTTTTATAGACTATCTATCTTTTATAGACATTCTTTCCAATAGCAAGTAATGTAAGAGGAAATTTTCCCACTGACAACCACAACGATATACTGTGAGCTGTGTAATAAGTAATTATAGCCGGGGTTCCCTGAAGACCTGAAAGTTATTTTTAAGGATTTTCCTATGTTAAAAAGGTTGAAAAAGGCTGGTATAGAGTGTAATAGAATTGTATTGTGATGGTGTCCAGTGGTTGGTCATGTTGGAGATGTAGTGTCCTATGTATAGAGTTTATTAGAATTGTATTGTGATGGTGTCCGGTTGGTCATGTTGGAGATGTAGTGTCCTATGTATAGAGTTTATTAGAATTGTATTGTGATGGTGTCCAGTGGTTGGTCATGTTGGAGATGTAGTATCCTATGTATAGAGTGTAATAAAATTGTATTGTGATGGTGTCCGGTGGTTGGTTATCTTGGAGGTGTAGTGTCCTATG
Source organism: Pyxicephalus adspersus (assembly GCF_032062135.1). Lineage (NCBI taxonomy): Eukaryota > Metazoa > Chordata > Amphibia > Anura > Pyxicephalidae > Pyxicephalus > Pyxicephalus adspersus. Next base: position 61,631,424 of record NC_092866.1, on the reverse strand, counting down.
TATAGAGTGTAATAGAATTGTATGATGATCATGTTCAGTAGTCGGTCATGTTGGGGGGTGTAGTGTTCTGTGCATGGAGTGTAAGAGAATTGTATGATGATGGTGTCCAGTGGTCGGCCATGTTGGAGGTGTAGTGTTCTTTGTATATAGTGTAATAGAATTGTATGATGATGGTGTCCGGAGGTCGGTCATGTTGAGGGTGTAGTGTTCTATGTATAGAGTGTAACACAATGGTATTTTAATGGTGTCCGGTGGTCGGTCATGTTAGGGAGAGGGAAGGGTGTGCAGTGTGCATTGCATAGATTGTAATAGAATTGTATTATGATGATATTCAATGGTCAGTCAGGTCAAAAGTGCTGTCTTATATATCTTGTATATAGTCTAATACAATTGTATTATTCTGGTATACAGAGGTTGATCATCTTGGAGTTCTCGTGTTTAACAGTACAAAACAAATGTAATATGAATATGATCAGTGGTCATACAGGGTGTATAAAATGATCATATTTAGTAGTTGGAGATGTTAGAGATGTAGTAATCTACCAATAAAACCAATAAAAGAGTTTTATTCTAATTATATCCAATAGGGATAAGCAAGAAGGCCTTTGACAGTCTCCTGAAAATTTCCTCAAACTTCTGATGGGTCCGCGAAATTTCAGAGAACAGATTTGGCGAATTCTTTTAAAGTCAATAGGCCAACTTTAAACATTAATAAACATTCATATTTGGGGTGTAATGTTCTATAGATAGAGTGTAATAGAATCGTATTATGATAGTGTTCATTGGTGGTCAAGTTGGAGGTGTAATGTTGTATGTAAAGAGTGCATTAGAATTGAATTTTGAAGGTAAATTATTCCAGGTATAGGTTATGATGGGGATGTAGTGTTCTATGTATGCCGCATGATAGAGTTGTATTAGGAGCATGTGCAGTGGTCAGTCATGTTGAGAGTCCCTTCTGAGGTGTTTAGTGTTTTATGTTTGTGTAGACTAAAATAATACCTTGTATATTAGGCTGAAAATCCCCCCCCCCCCCTATCAAAAAATTGCTTAACATACATACTTTATCAGCTCATTTAGTTCAAATATGTATTATCTCAAAATCCCAGTTTTTTTTTTTTTGGCATGTACTACGTTTTAGTAATCTACAAGAACCTTTTTTAAAGTGTACATTAAAAATAAGGAGAGGAGGGATACACCCTATTGAGGTCTCTTATTAGGGACAGAAACAGAAATGAAAACTGAACAGTTCCGAACCTTTCCAATATAAAAACCAAAAAAAGTTTTGTATAGTTTTTTACACTTGAAAGCTACAATTGAATTTTTCTGTTTTAGAAAATTTGTTGGATCTGTATTTTCCAGATTATTACTCTTTTTAAAATTTCCACAGGGTCTTCTATTCTTGAAACCTCAGCAATAGCCCAATACTGGTTCCTGCATATATTTATATACAAAATATATAGTTACATCTATAAACATATACGAGCTTCATACGAGCTTGTATACATGCTTCATATTTGCATCTGCAGGCCAGCAGCTTATTTCTATGACAGATCCTTGTAGCCCAAATTGATCCCCACTACATTTTAACTATGAGGAATGTATATATAAGGAAAAAGTAATAGACCTCTGTTAATGGATTTGTGTTTATACTTGACTTTATTGAAATATTCCTTCTATATATAGAAGTCAGACTCAAACTTGGTTGCCTCTGACAGATTCAGGTCCTTTAATGACTGAACAGCTTTTGCCAGAATAAATATTTTTTAACCCCTTTTTGACGTGCAGGAACCCTCCTTTGCTGGGTGAATTGCCTGGTAAATGCAGATAATCCCTTCATCTCTTCTGACTGCAAGAAATGCATGCTGGGGGTCCGATGGCTAATAGCCAATCGCATTCTGCGCTGTAAAATCAAATACCTCTGTATCTTACTAGCTGTCCCTGGTACTGAAAGCATCTTAAAAGAAGCAGGGGTGTCAAACTCAAATACATAGAGGGGCAAAATTAAAAACTTAGACAAAGTCACAGGCCAACCTTGAAATTTATTGAAAAAAATTGAGGAAATTTTGAGGAAACCCTTTTCAGAGGTTTTGATTCACATTAAATCTGGAACAAGATTATAATAGAGAAAGAGGCATAACACATTTCATTACATTACAATTCATTACAAAAAAATCTTATGGCTCTTTCTCTATTTGTAGCTTTGGAGTTAAATTTCAATGGTAACCTTTTTGCACAGGCTAACAATAATACCAATATTCTTCGATGATAATCCAACCATTCAACTCCATGCCTTGGCATACCAAGGAAAAGTACAGCTAGGGGTGAGTGTTGGGAATGCCAGACGTTGCCAATGCGGAGCTAAATCTTATGAGTGGCTGCTGAAACTCCCTCTTCATTGAAATAGCGCCGCTACTAAAATACCCGGCATTATTTGCGTCTATAAAACAGTCCAGTCCACGCATAGGCAGAGAGGCCACTGGCCTATAGACGCGAGTGATGCCGGGAATTGTAGTAGCACCGCTATTTCAATGCAGCGGCGGGCCAGCTGCAGTTCTTATTTAGGATTCCTTTGGGGGCCAAAAAAAAAGGACGTTGGGGTCCAGATTTGACCCCCGGGCCAGAGTTTGACACCCCTGCTGTAAAGTATTTTTATATGTTTCACATTTAGTTCTTATTTCCTGTTTGCTAGAACCTGTATAAAGCCTAGAGTTATTAGTAAGCCTATAAAAACAACATTACAATATTTATTGTTCCTCATAAGCACTCAATGATCTGATAAACCCCACTGATTTCTGTAGCTGTAGACACTGTGGAGCAATTCATTCTTAAACTTAATGACAGCAGCACTGAAGTTATTGGAAATGACCTCTTAGCAAGTCAGCTTCCTCTTCCCCAACAGTGACCAAAAAGCTTATTTTACCTTGCTTTCCCTCCCTGCTCCGCTCACTGGCCTGGAGAGGATACACTTTCATCAGTGAAGCTGGGTGATCCAGCAAAGCTGGAATGGATTTCTTCAAAATCATTTGTTATTTGCAAGCAAATGTTTTGAATCCAGGACCAGATGCATTCAAGGTTTGCTGGATCACACAGCTTCACTGATGAAAGTGAATTCTCTACAGGCTTGGAGAGCTTTAATAAATGAGGCCCATTGTGCCACCACTCCAAGCAGTGGCAGCTAAACCTTTGCTCCTATAGCAGGTAACCTCAATTTTATTACCTCTTATGACAGTGGCTTACACCCTGCACCCCCTTCAAGCAGTGACTCGTCGGACTTACCGAAGAATTACCAGCGCCAGCTAGTCAGGGCTCTAATGCAAGCTCTGTGCTTTTAGTCTAATACTATGATTATGCCTACAGGATGTGACAACAGAAAAGAGCATAGGCTGGGAGGGAAAAGGTGACACTGCTACTCTGAAAAGTGCATCACACTCCTAGCCATGGTGTGTAAACCCCAAAAAAGTGCTGAACAGTAGTAAAAAACTTGCAATATCTATGTCTTAAAAAATGTGTGTCTAGCAGCTTCAATAAATATTTCCCCCACCCTCTAACTCTTATTTTTGCTTTTCAGACCTGCTACCATTAAAATGCAGAACAGCTGGCGTACTTCTAGTAGAGAAGAAGTTTAATTACACAATGGCGGAGACTGCATGTGAAGCTCTGGGGTTAGAACTCGCCAGCAGGGCCAATGTAGAGAAAGCTCAGAAGTTTGGCTTTGAGACATGCAGGTAAGTGGACAGTGATGGCAGTCTTTTGTATATCTTCTACAGAAGGAGGATACCCCTTCAAGGCGAGTGGAGACAATGGGTCTGAATTATCAAAGCTCCCCAAGACTGGTGATGATAGACTATTAATGAAGAACCTTGGTGATCCAGCAAACCTGGTTTATTGGATGAACTGGGTCCTCCTATGATAGTCTGTTATCGCCATTCTTGGAGAGCTTGGATAAATCAGACACAATATACATATTGGGGCAATTTCAGACCCATGTTCTGTCACGGTTTCTACTGCATTACCAACCGACCCCATTGGGAACCATTTTTTGCATAGAGCTATGGGGAAATGCAACAGTTTCCTGTGCACCTGGGAGTGGTCAACAGTTCAGGTTTCCCCTTTTGGGCAATGGTGCCAGGCATAAAAGGAAACCAATCACAGGCCAGGGACTGCAAGAATCTGAATATTCATTCTTAGGGTATTACATCTGTCCAGGCTTGGAAATGGACTGTAGGCTTGGATCCAACAAGAGAAAGTGCCCACCAGAAGGCAAAGCTTTCTTTGCCTGCAGCAGAAGTCCGAGGCCCACCTGAGAACTGATAGGTTGCCCTTTGACACCCAATATGCCACTATTTGAGGGCATGACATAATGTTTTGTTCTAGTCCTCCGGTGGGCTTGTTGAACTTTATGTAGGTTTACATTTTTGGATTTATAATGATCTTTTTATGAAGCATCATTTACCCAAGAATGACTGTAATGCAAAGATGCCCACTAAAATCTAGATATTGGCTACCCTGTCTACCACTCCTGGGATACCAACATTTAACAAAAACTGGTTTGTTTATATTGGTCGTATGACAGCTGTTCCTCTCCTCTACAGCTACGGCTGGGTGATGGAGAAATACGGAGTTATCTCACGGATTCAGAGCAATGAAAAATGCGGCAAAGGCAAAACAGGGGTTCTCACCTGGACCGTCCCGCTGACCCACAGCTTCAGTGCCTATTGTTTTAACTCTGCTGGTGAGTTTTAGATTGACCATAAGCATGATCCTGCAAATAAGCCGTATTTGATTGAATGTTGAGATTATCCAATAATTTAGCACCTTTCACCACTTGGTACCGATACTTGGTTGAAAATTGGTTGTTGCTTCCCCTAGCATCATACCACTTGGTCCATGTTTTTTTAGTCAAGGCTTTGGTTTTTCATAGACTCCTCTCAGGCTTTAGATTATATCCAAACAAGCTCCAAAGATAATGGCAAATATTATGGTGGACAACTTCTTATAGTTGTATTCTAGAACTTTTGACATTATTTCCTTCCATTGCTGCTCCTTTTATTTCAGATGTGCGGATCAATTCGTGCAAACCAGAGCTCATGGTAACCATACCGCCAACCACCATCCCCACACCGCCACCACCAACCACTCAACCATGGATTCCAGGACCTCGGGTGAGGACAACAGCCTGGACGACTTCACAGACAAAAACAGCAGAGCCAACCACCCGTCCATTGCCAACCACCGGTCCATTGCCAACCACCGGCTTATTGCCAACCACTGGCTTATTGCCAACCACTGTCCCACTGCCAACCACCTCAACAACAACAACACCAAGAGAGACCCCACCAGCTACGACGACAAAGATGGCAACTACACTGCCAACAGATGGACCAACCAACCCTCCAGAAAAACCTGAAGCCCGACAGAGCGAGAAGATCGTGTTTGGAAGTAAAGTCATTATATATTAACAGATTAATTGACCTATTGTGTTTTTTTTTTTGTGCTTCCAATGAGATGAAGCTTTTCTGACTTCAGCCACCCAATCATGTACAAGCAAAATGTATATCCTTTTTTTTCTTGCATGTGATTGGGTATTCTTCGTAAAATAAATTTTCACCACATTCACTCAACGCTTCCTTGCGGAACACTCATTCCCCTTGTTAAGTCAACAGTTTAAACACCTTAAGTAAATTAGCCCCCATTGCTTTAAACTTTTCCACATCCAACACTATTAAATACAAAGCTGAAAAACATATACGTGAATTTATTTTCCTAGGCTAAGGATCTGTTATTATCTTGACATATCTGTCAGACAACATACCTAGTTTGGTGACCTCACTTTTCTCTACTGCACTTTAGCAAAACACCTTGGTCAAAAATCCACCCAAGCATGTGAATGGACCTGTAAGAATCCTAAATTGTATCCTGATTGGCTGACTGTATTGCCCTTCCCATTCCCATTGCTGCTGTACTGGGAGGATTGGAATACTGATAAAAGGATATATTCAGGTCTTGACATCAGTTTTGTGATTGAAAAAGTAATTTGACATTTCTTTCAATAATACAATATTGTATACAATCTTGTGACATTTATTAATACCTATGGCTCTATTAAAAAAGCAGAGAGTCTGACATTCACTGAAACATTACCAGGTGGAGAATATTTCAAGTCCATGTGTTTTAATGGCAGTAACTAAGTCTCCACCAACACTTTCTTTAGTGAGGCTGGGTGATCCAGGAAACCTGAAATGAATCTGGTCCAGGATTCAAAACATTTACTAGCAAATAGCAAATGACTTTGAAGAAATCCATTCCAGGTTTGCTGGATCACCCAGCTTCACTGATGAATGTGTATCCTCTCCAGCCTTGGAGAGCTTTATTAAATCAGGTCCAATGTCAGAGTTATTGCTTTATAAATAGACCCTTTACAGTACTTGTTGTGCAGCATAAGAATGGAAATATGCAAAATACTTCTTAGTATATAATAATGTTCATTAATTATTTTATTGTGTAAATACAATACATTCTTGTTGTTTTTCCTACACAGAATTACCAACTGCACTGCTGATCCTGGCATTAGTATTCTTCATAGCCGCCGTGGTGCTGGCCATCTGCTACATTAGAAAGTAAGTAGTAATGAAAGAACTCCTAAAAATACTAAGAAATGAAAAATGGAATACTGCTGTGTTCTCGGAAGGCTCTGCAAACCCAGTATCACGGATCTCCTGTGCATTAAATAGTTACTGAAAAAGTTATGTATGGGCAAATTAACTTTTTAATTTTTGGATAGATTTTACAAAAGTCTAACACAGTGTTTCTCAACCAGAGTTCCTCCAGAGGTTGCTGGGGGTTCCTTGAGCAATGTGCAGTTTGCACCTCTCAGGTCAGTGTAAGTGACCCCAAAGATCTTTTTGGCTATCTGTAAGGGTGACATTCTTCCCAATGGCCAGCAATGTAAGAAGAACTCTTCCCATTGACCACCATGCTAATGTAATGTGAAGTTTGGATATAGTAATTATAACAGGGATTCCCTTGGACTTGAAACTGTTTAAAAAGTCAAGAAAGGCTACTCTAACACGTCATTTCCTAATACCTTTTCTTTCCAATACACCTTGGTCAACAACATTTTGGAATTGCCTAGAAGGTAAGTGTTACCATTCAAGTCTACGAAAGTAGTTGGCATGGCAAAGCACCATGAGATGCTACTCAAAGCTCCTCAAAACTGAATCGACCACAGATGACTAAAAAATGGCCATTAAAAAAGGCATCGGGTTGCGTCTATTGGTTTCCATTAAAATAAGAAGGCCTGCCATTTTTTGGCCATGGTCTCTGTGAACATTCTCTGTATGTTTGAGTTGAGAATCTGATCTTTGTATGTTGTATGTTCCAGGTACAAAACCAGCATGTTCTTCAGCAAGATTAAAGAGGAAAAAGAGACTGTAGAAACCAAAGTCTTTAGGGAAACCACCACAGCTGATAACACAAAAGAAGAAGAAATGAGCCCAAATGGAAAGGAGGAGAAGCCACAAAACTTTGAGGCCAACACAGGAACCAGCGTGGAGGCGGAGGTGTAGCATGACACGCGGACTCCGAGATAAACTGCTCACGTCCTGGGCCACTGTGTGAACCCAACGCACCAAGCCACTGATGGAACCAGACAGAAGTATGGCCTGGCAAAATCTACTTGTACAAAGAATGATGGGCAGGGCTGGGAACGTTGGTGGTCCTTCCAATAAAATGAAACAAAAAATCAAAAACTTAGTAACGGAACATCTCATGCAAACTTCTCGGCTTCTTTCCGCAGCAACACTTCTTGAGCACCTTTATCCACCTGGAGATCTGATGCAGTTGGCCAGGTTGGAATAACTCAGAAAATGTAAATTATAAACATTATGTGAATTGCGATTTGTTAATTTTGCTGCCTTGTTGCTGAAAATTGGGGACATTTTTAAGAAGAGCTTCAATCTCATTTCACCAAAATCGAAGAAGCCTGAAGATCTCGAAATGTAATTCAATTTTCTTCTAAATGTAATTAAATGAAATCTTTTTGTGTGATGGTGGACAAGCCAGTAAACAGGTCCCCTTCCAACAATACTAGATGCCTGGCATAAGTATACTCCATATTTTTGCTGTCACTGAGCTGGAGCAAGATATGGGAAAGAAAAGATAAGGCTTCTGATCTGCATGAATGTTCCGGGCCACTGAGAAAATATAGTAATTAGATGTTACAAATGACAGCCAGGCAGATAGAATATTCAGAAGGGATTAGCATTGATCCCAAAAACAAAATGATATTTGTTATATGTCTTAATGATCTCTTCCTCCTGAGCACCCATAGATACCTGACATCCTTTGTGGGGTACTGCATATTCCTAAAGACTGTGGCTACTATTCATGCTTCGTCTTTATTTGTAGCCACCCTATTTGGCTGTAGGGAGAGGAGACTACAAGTGTAACACCCACATCCAAGATACACAATGCAAGGAATGGTGGGACATGGAGTTTTGCCCTATAGGCAGGTAGCTGACATTGCAGCTGATCTACTGCCAGAATAGTGACATCAACTCCATAAACCAAAACTGTTTCTTATATTTGATTGTGTGCTTGCTGCTCTTTATTATTTCCTAATTTCAGGAGTAAAACTTTAGATCTGCTTGAAAAGTTTATAACAACAAGGACTGTTAGCTTTCATAGCAAACAATATTTTAATAATTGTTAGTCTGATACTTTGTAGCAGCTGAAAAAAAAGTTAAAATGAAAAGTTATGGACTACCAGTCCCCTTCCTCCCATTCTGATTGGATAATGCGGGTGACTATGAGACCTAATGCTTATCACTTCAACACTTACAATTCTTTTTACCTTTTTTTTCCTTTACAGTAAAAATGGTGTATAATTGTTTTGAATAAATATTTTAATTCTTGATAATTGTTTTATATTTGTTAATATCATTATTAAACTATATTTATAAAGCATATATTTTCATAAAAATATTTGATGGAAAGATACAAACAATGACACAGGAGGAGGAGAGGACCCTACCCTGAAGAGCTTACAACCTATGAGTTAGGGGAACACAGGATTTTTATTATGGCTCAGCAAGAAAGTAGACGCACCAGGTACATATCTGTTTATTTGTACCCGCTTTCTGTATGGCCAGAACATACCTGCGGTGGTAGCTTCTGGCAGCTGGCAACTTGCTGGCCACTTGGCTGAAAGAAAGAAAGAGAAAAAAAGAAGAAAAAGGGAGGGCAGGAAAAAAGGAAATATAGAAACAAAGGAGGAAGGGAGTGAAAAAAGTAAGGAAGGGAAAGGAAAAGCAAGGGAAAGAGAAAAGAAAAATAAATCAAATGAAGAATAAAGGAAAAGGGAAGGAATAGAAAGAAAGAAGAAAGGGAAAGAAAGAAGGAAGAAATGAATGAAAATATGAAAGGAAAGGAAAGAAGTAAGGAAAAAAAAATAAAGCAAATGAAGGGGAAAGGGGAATGGAATAATAGAAGGAAAAAAAGAAGGAAGAGCAGGAAGGAAGGGAAAGAAAGAAGTGTAAGCTATTAGGGGCAGGGTCCTCTCCTCCTCCTGTGTCACTGTCTGTATCTATCTGTCATTTGCAACCCCTATTTAATGTACAGCGCTGCATAATATGTTGGCGCTATAAAAATCCTGTTTATTATTAATAATAAAGTTAAGGAAGGAAGGAAACAAAGGAAGGAAGGGAAAGAAGGAAAGACGAAAGGACAAGAAGGAAAGAAGAGAAAGAATGAAGGGTAGGGAAAGAGAAAACAAAAATAAATCAAATGAAGGGAAAAGGAAAAGAGAAGGAAAAGGAAAATAAAAAGAAGTGAAAGAAAAGAGATATTAAAGTTAGGAAACAAAAGGAAAGAGAAGGGGAAAGAGGAAAATAAAGCATTTAGGGGAAAGGAAATTGAAGGTAAAAAGAAGGGGAAGTTAAGGAAGTGATTCTTGTAGGAATGGTGTTGTGTTAGGAATCATTATAACTATAAACCTACACAGACAGAAATATAGATGGGGCTCCGCTGTCTCTGCTGAGTTTTACATACGCAGCATTCTTTGCATTTCCCATGCCCCAATGACAGAAGATGGTTTGTTTTAGTCCCCGCTCCTCTCTTCCAGCAGAAATATGGACACGTCAGTGACACAGATGTTTGCTGACCTCTGAAAAACACAGTCCAATGCCACATTACAGGAAGAGGAAGAAAATAATGGTTTGAACATGCTACCCCACTCCCAGTATGTCACTGCACTGGGTATATAAAAGGGTCATTCCACATTCACCAAAACACAAGGTGAAGACCTTCCATTGACATGTTTTTGTGCCAGCCACAATTCCAATCCTCCATTCACACTTCCTATTGGCTTACCCTGTATCTTCTCTAATATCATATTGGCTCTTTCTATGTTTCCTCTCCTATTCTATTGGTTCATGCTAGGCCTCTCTATTACAGGAAGTCCCTGGGTTACATATGAGTTAGGGTCTGTAAGTTTGATCTTAAGATGAATTTGTATGTAAGTCGGAACAGGTACATTATTGTATTAAATGCAATTAGGACAGATGTTTGTCTCAAAATATTATTAGGCAGTGAGGTGTCAGTTACTGTATAAAATCCTCAATGTGAGTTAATTACAAACCTAGCAAAAAAAAACTTTATAGAGCCTAGACATTTATTTACTGCTGGAGCAAGCTGTGCTTTTATATACAAAAAGAAACAACTGCAGAGTTTGTCTTGGTCATTAAAAAATGATACAAGATGTTGCAAAAGAGCTCACCAAACCCCATTCGTATCTAGGAGGCGTCCGTATGTCAGATGTCCTAACCCTGGGGATTACCTGTGGCCCCTATATCCTATCCTATTATATCCTATATATCCTATTGGCACACATTCTACATTACTGAAGTCAGTAATTATAATGGGGGGGGGGGGGGGGGGAGTGAGTCAATAAAATATTAGGACACAGATAGTCAAAACTATTGTACAGAGACACAAGGTGAGCCAATATGATGAAAAAAAAGACATAATGTCAGTCAACAGGATAACAGGAGCAACAGAGTGAGCCAATAAGATAATGAGGGGGCCACAGGGTAAACCAATAAAATATTGAGGAGGCCATAGAGCGAGCCAATAAGATGAGAGTGTCACAGGGTGAGCCAATAAGATAATGAGGGGCCACAGGGTAAGCTAATAAAATAATGAGGGGGCACAGGGTAAGCCAATAAGATAATGGGGGGAGGGGCACAGGGTAACTCAATTAGATAATAGGGGTGTTTAGAGCAATCTAATAGAATAAAATAGGACACAAATTGATCAATAGAACAATGTTGGGACACAGCGTGAGCCATTAAGATGAAACAGAGACACATAACGAGCCAATGGATGATAGGGGGACACAAGGTGGGCCAATTGGATTATGAGAAGGAAAAAATAAATAAAATAAATGTATAAAAAATAGCCAATAAGATAACAAGGAGGCACAAACTGAGCAATATGATGATATCATAATTATAATAGGTAGAACAGGCTGAATCATTGTAAACAACAGAATAAAATGAGCCAAAAGAATAATGGGGGAACACAAGGTGAGCCAATAGCATAATATGGGAACACAAGGTGAGCCAATAACATAATAGGGGAACACAAGGTGAGCCAATAGGATGATAGCATAACACAGAAACTAGGCCAATTGGTAAATTGGGGGACAAAGGCTGAACCAGTAGAAAAATAGGTGGAAACACAGTGAGCCAAAAAGTAAAGATATGTTAGGAAGGTGACCTGTAGAAAACAGAAACAGCATAAAGTTATTTATAACTTTACTAGAGAACAGTATTGGCAAGCTGTGCCCACATCAAACATGGCGCCTGTTTTTTTTACGTCACGTGTCAGCGCTGCGTTGGGTAATGACGTCTCACCTCCAGTGACAGCGGAGACGGAGGGAGCGAAGGGGTGTGCGATTGTGCTCTCACACCACGTGACCTGGTTTTGTGTCTATGGAGACCTACCTGAGTGTTGTCATCCGCCCTGCTAGAGGTAGGTGCACGTATAAAGGAAGGGCCACACACAGGGTACGGGGCCCAAAAACCTATCATGGAGGGAACAATACACACTAATAATTAGGTACATGTCAAGAGAATGATACACAAACAATACACAGGTGTGTGTACATGTAGGTAGATATAGATGGGGGGATGGGCAATAGTAGGTATACAAATAGAGGCTAGAATAGGTAATTACACATGTCAGGTGTCCTATCCTATAGGTGCACCTACATATATACAAATAGGGACAGCTATGGGGTATGAATGCATGTTTGGGATAGGTAGGTACACCTAATGGACATGATATTATATTTGGGATAGGTAGACTCATCTATAAAATATGAATATAGATTTAGAATAGGTAGGTACACCTATAAGGTATTGATGGAGGTTTAGTATAGGTAGGTACACCTATAGTGTATGAAGATATGTCTATATGTGTGGTATTGGTAGGTACACCTAATGGGTATGAATAGATATTTGGGATAGGTAGGTACATCTGAAGGGTATGGGTGTATATTGAGAATCAGTAGATTCATCTATAGGTTATGATTATAGATTTGCAATAGGAAGGTAAATCTAGAGTATGAATGCATATGATATAGGTAGGTACCCCTAATGGGTATGAAGATATGTATATATGTGTGGTATAGGTAGGTGCACCTATAAGGAGTATAGGGATGGTGCCGATCTCATGCTTCCTGCTGACTGGAGAACGTTGATACCATGGGGAAGGGGTGTGACTGACCTCAGCAGAGAGACCACTGCTCCCCCCACAGGTACACAGACCAGGTTTCTTTCTGCAGAATGCTCGACAGTCCCAGCCTCTGTGTGGGTTCTCAATAAACCAGTGCTTGTACGCACTACAGCCCTCTTATTCACCCCCTATGGTGCCCACAGGTGAGACATCACATGACCTGGTTATGGGTCTGAGCCAAACCTAACACAGTATCCAGGGTATGGAGAGGAGAGAGATTTACATTGCCCATGCACCTATGGGGAGCGCTGTCCTAGAAATGCCTCACATGGCTGCAGGAGGGTGACCAAGCAGTGGCTGATCACTGCACATGTGTGAGATCATTAATAGAAATATCCCTATGAAGTCTCAAAGATGTACACTGAGCTGCGCATGCACACAGGATGATGTAAAGTAGTTGTTGTGTACATGCGCTTGGGTTACATCTTTCCCCACCTGGCCAGTGACAATAGCCGAGGATCTCAAACCTGGAAGAAAATAGATTGAAGAATACAGCAGCCATGGCAGGCCATTGAAGTGATGTAGGGATGAAAGGAGGTGGTGCTTTGGATGCTGAAAATATTTGCTGTTTATGGAAAATCCTGAGCACCTGCAGCAGAGTTTGCTCTTGCTTTATGGGCCGGATAAGACATTTTCGGGATCAAGCCATCCTGCGCCACTCCCCGCGGCTGGTCAGTTGCTGGTTCTTAAAGACCCAACATTTGCACATTTTACAGTTGGCAGCAGTGACCCCTACTGGTACCGATCACTACCGCCCCTATCCATTCTGTATGGAGCTGCCGCAGGGAGAAGCTACATGTAGTGTCTCCCCAAAGGTAGCGGCTCCCTGGCATGAGGAAGCGGAAACCGCATTGCAACCTCATGGCCAGTGTCAACAGAGCCTGAAAAGTTAAGCTACGTACAAGCATTGCATGATCGCCGTATGAGAAAAGCTGGTCATGCTCATCATCCCCCAATGTCGTTCATCAGTCTGCCACGGCTTGAAGAATGACTGATCGGGAATAACTTCTGTTCAGTGCTATGGAGGAAGACACAGAGGGGTGCCTCTCACTCGTCCTCCCCTCACCATAGAACAGACTGGCTTTGTTTGTACAGCTCCTGTTTGTTCATCTATCATCATTATTATTACACAGTATTTATAAAGCTCTGACATATTAGGCAGCACTGTACAAAATTTATATACATGTCTGTGACTGTCCCTCAAAGAAGCTCACAATCTAATGTCCCTACCATAGTCATATGCCTTTAATAGAGTCTAAAGTCAATTTTGGGGGGAAGCCAATTAACCCAACTGCATGTTTTTGGAATTTGGGAGGAAACCCACGCAAACACGGGGAGAACATGCAAACACAGGGAGAACATGCAAACTCCATGCAGATAGTGTCCTGGCCAAACCTGGGACCTAGAACTGCAAAGGCCAGAGCACTTACCTCTGGGCCCTATGCTTATTGTAAGATTTTAGTAAGGCTTTAGAATGGGGAACAGAGAAAAAGAACGAAATGCCAATTTGGGTGTCTAATAAATCCAAGTGCAGTGTTCTCCCGAGAATTTGTTGTTGTGTAGTAGCTGTGGGTTCTCCAAAAGTGGGCAACACATGACAAGCTTAGTGTTCCCAGGTATTGCCACAGATATCTTTTGCATTGTTTTAGTATTGTCAGTAACCACCCAATAGACATCAGGGTGGTGTGCTGGGCTATGGAGAACATTGAAGTCCAACAATGTAACCTAATAGTAGGGGTATAATCTAGAATAAAATACTGGCACATCATAAAAAGGATTCTTTGTATCTTTCTTTGCTTTTCTGCATAACTTTAAAAAAATTCACATGGGGCGATCATGTGCACATCTATATTAGACATGATTACACGCTCCATGATCTGAATTACTTTGTAATATTCTATTTCCTTTTTATTGCATGGTGCTGATGATACACATTCCAAACCCCAAGGGAACATAACAATGGGAATTTAAGTTCCATAGCGATCTTTCACCCACAGTGTTATGACTGATTCACATTTTTAGCATTCGCTAAAATGGTCATGCAAACCACTATGCAATATGGTGCCATTGGCATCTCGACAATAGTGGGCAACATACCGGCACTGCAATATTTTTGTTACAATGCACTATCAGTTTTGAAATTAATGCATTGCACCTAACTTCTATTCCTCAATAGCCACATCTCCCCTCCTATTGTCTATTACTCCCCCCAGATTCTAGATTGTAAGCTCTTCAGGTCAGGGTCCTCTCCTCCTCCTGTGTCACTGTCTGTATCTGTCTGTCATTCCCAACCCCTAATATGTGGGCACTATATAAATCCTCTTTAATATTATTAATATTAATAACTGGATCCCAGGTTGGAATCTCAGTCAGGACACTATCTGTCCTAGTTTGCAGGTTCTCCCTGTGTTAGCGTGGGTTTCCTCCCATATTCCAAAAATTTTGGGAACCACACCCCACTCCTAGATTGCAAGCTCTTCTGGACAGGGTCCTCTTCTCCTCCTGTGTCTGTCATTTGCAACCACTATTTAATGTACTGTGCTGCATAGTATGTTGGTGCTATATAAATTCTATTTATTAATAATAATAATAGGGATATAAATGGATGAAAATCACAGGAAGGGGGCGGATAAAAGACTGTTCACCCTGCACATCGAGAGAGAGCAGCAGTGACCGGTCTGTATTACAGGAAGCTCCTGCAATGAAGCAGACCAGTTCCATGCTTCATCACTGCATAGATCTAAGAAAGACAGACATATGAGATCAAAGAATCACAAAATCAATAATTGTTCAATTTCAACTCTAAAAAGAAGTACATCCATTCTTTAATGTTTGTGTCCTTTTTAGTACTCCTTTCCCTTTCAATAAATTCTCTTGCTAATCCTGCCATGGAGGTCCTGTAGTCAAGGCTATGATTAATATATCAAGGCTGTCATTATTATACGAAGGCTATTATTATGTAATTGGTGATCATTATTCTTAACAGTTATTACCAAGCTTCCATGGATGGAGTCACGGAATGCTCACAGATCCGTGTTATTCCAAGACATACATAGAAAAGGATTCGGATTAATAGTGTGATGTAATCTGCCATGTAATTACACAGCACGTAACCCTGTTATGTAAAAAGAATAAAAATATATTTATTTTATATCCCAGATTTTGTTTTAATACCCTTTTTTATCTATTATTAAGATTACTGATCATCTGATCAAAGAACCCTGAACCCAGCTCAAGCTAAAACCATTTTTAATAGTCTGGACCTCTGTTATGTTTCTGTTCCTCGTTAGGGTGATACAAATATTTCCTGTTCTAGCCATAAACTGATCAAAATGTCTTTCATTCTTTCTTATACTCACTTGCCCCTGTTCCCTCGGTGAACGCCACCTTCTTCTTCATCATTCTTCTTTTCCTCATTCCAATCTTTGGCCATATCTCTGCATCCAACGCACTGTGATCAGGGAGGTAAGAATGCTTATTGCAGAAGGGAAATCACCTGTCCAGTTCTTTAATAATGCCTTGCCTGGTGGCACATATTTAAGGTGGAACTTTTAGATCCGTGATGTGTGAACACTGAGTTTAGGAAGGAACTAGGTTGGTTGGGTTACTAATCAGAGGCTCAGGCAAGCCAGAGTAATGCGGATGATACACCAGAATCCTCATCAGAAAGCTGTATGGGAAGAAGCTGTAGGCGGGTGGTGGCCCCGTATTGTGACCCAACTTTTCAGTGACCACCAAAAACAGCCGGTTGCCTACTGAAAAGTGTCGGGTGGTGTGCCTAGAAAAAAGGGCAACGGGAGATCACTGTACACTGTTAGATTGCATGATCGGGCAAATGATCAATATCCAATATTAATCATTGGCTTGCATTAACGCCATACAATGCTCATTATCTGATACTGATCATTGGCTTTTACCTCGGTGAATTCATCATCACTACAAATCTGATCGAATATCGTTCAGAAATCCGCCACCTCTTGGTTTGTACTGCTTGATGCAAGACTGTGATCATTGATCAACAAAGAATCCCGTATCGTTGTTTAATCAATTTTTCCTTACAAGGTTTATATCCAATCTAACATCTAAATTATTAAAAGCATTACCTTTCAATGCAGCACCTTCGAAACATATGAATTTGAATTATTATATCCAAATCAGTTTTTTTAATTATACTTATTGTATGATGGACCCTTTAATTGTTTTTCCTGTTTTCCAGGACCCCTTGTAAGCAAGACCTGAATTGTGCGCTAAAGTGTTCCAGCTAAGCCCCAGCGATGGGCCATCAGCTGTCCAGCCAGGCGGCGATCAACAAACTTCCTGAGAAGGTCGCCAAGCATGTGACCCTGGTGCGTGAGAGCGGCTTCCTGACGTACGAGGAGTTCCTGGGGCGAGTCGCTGAGCTCAATGATGTGTAAGAGTCGACTATATATCACTCATACGTGACCCTTACATAGGAGAGCAGCACGTCCACTGCTAGGAAGTCTAGTCATAGAAAAGAAAACTTGGTATAAGAATGATAATTGCTGCATAAGCATTTAATTTCATTATCTTTACATGTCAGTCACCATCCTATAGCTTCCTATAGCTGCTTCTCCTGTGAACCGGCTAAATAGACTCTGCACAGAAGACCCAGCCTGATTTAGAAGACATGAGCCTATTTCATTTTCAATATAAATACCAAGATCATTTTAATTTTTTCATTTTTAATATATTTTCAGCTTCAAATATAAATGAGGATCCAGCCAGGAGGGTCCTTGGTTGGACCCTTTCTATTGAGAGTGATAAGACTCTTTCTCTGTCTTCTGATTGGGCTTTTGCGTTGTCACACTGTGATGCAGGCTTCAGATGGAGACTACAAGTGGTCTTTTTATTACATATTACCAACGGTTGTCACCATCAGGACCCCCCAACAGAATTCCCCCTACAGCAAAATAAATGCCGTCTAAGTAAGGTTTATGATAAAACAAGGGATCTTTTTTTTTTTTTTTCCTGCACACACAGCTGACCCGATGTATTACAGGTCCTGTGTTTGGTTCCAGAGTCCATCCCGTGTATCCCTTCATTCCTGATCACATGACTGCCGGGCATAGGGGAGCGTTGTACTATCAGATGACTCCTCTCTGAGTCACGCGGTGTGATGTCACACCCTCGCTGTGTACACATGAAACAGCTGTCTGCCCTAAATAATGCTGAATGGTCTAATCCTAAAGGCAGATTGTTCCCACTTAAAGGCAAACCTGAAATTCTGGTTCTGTCCAGTGTTCAAGTGTCTCCTAATGTAGGTGTTTTGTTTCAGCTAATGGGAATCTTTAGGTCACCTTCCATCTGTGGCACTGCAGCAGGCGGTAGATTTACCCTGGGTTTGACAAGGCAAATTAGAAAAGGACAAATAAACACTTCTTATACAAGCACATTATCCCCTGCTGTAACTGCAGAAAAATACCTGTTATTAGTCCAGAAGCAGATGGTGTCGGCCTCTCCTTTCCTATTATTTACAGGCAGGGAGCACCACTTACGTACAAAAGCCTGCATGCTAAAGAGAATGAGCCTTGTGGCTCTTATGTATTGAAGCAGTGGGTGCTCTGCAAAGCTCTAACATTCCCCCTACTCAGTCTAACATGGAGCTCTCCAATAGAAAGCATATGATTTGCATTGCTTAGTCTTATTCACTGGGGGTTGTGTTGGGACCCCCCCGACCACTGACACCACTGCTTTATAGGGAGCGACAGGTCCATGAACCTAAATTGTAGTAGCTTATTTAAACCAAAAGTTAATTTGAGCCCCAACAAAAACTACGCAGAGCCTTAAAATGATAGGTTGCTTGAGCATGGTCAAATCTAATCATGGTATACCTACACCAAAGAAAAAAACTTTGAAGAACTTTTCCCTGCTATGTTCATCCATGATGAGCCATGCTGTCATCTGGCATGATGGGATGGCGGTAGGGACTTCCTGTACAGTGCGCTAACTTTAGTATACAGTATGCCAAAAAGCCAACCTCCCAATCTTCAACTATATACTCGATTAAGATTTCATCAAACTTTGAAATCCTTTGCTACTTTTGTGATTCATAAACTGCAATAAGCCAAAGGGAATGCCAAGTGGCTCCTACAGCAATTACCCCCCCTAGCGATAATCCCGAGTGTAACTCGGGGTGGATTTTGCATGCAAAAAGCGGTAATCCCGAGTCACATTCGGGGTCGCTAAAACATTAAAAAAACACTTGCCTTGTTCCATTGGCGTTCCCCGGCACCCTTCTGGTCCCTGCAGCTCCTCAGGACAGGTCTTCTTTCTTCAGGACGTGGGTTTTTTCAGGACGTCGGGAAATTTAAATAATTTTGTATTAGATTCAATACAAAATAGCTGTATTGAGTCCAAGGGAATTGCAAAGAGAGAGCAAATTCTCTTAATTTACTGCTATTAAAGAGGGTGGCTTAACAGTACACACCACTTACTTCTAAGGGACAATAGGAAGTACCCCTTGTATTGTATTATAAGTATGTATTGAGTACAATACAAAGAAACCTTTATGATATATATATATATATATATATATATATATATATATATATATATATTATACATGTTACTTTACAGTTATATTACATGTTTCACTATTTTTTTATTTAAGATTTTTGTGTTTTTTTAAAGTTTATTATTACATTTATTAAATATTGGACATATTTCGGTGAGTTATGCCTAAGAAGAAAGAATATTCATTGAAGAACATCAATTTTTGTAACTGGATTTTATAGGCCAATATCAGCATGTATCATGTATTTTATTAATATTTACATTAAAAAACGCTCATTACATAAAACCATTATTACACGCAATAACCTCTCTTTTCAGAGTATCCCTATGGGGAGTACATTCTGGGTTAGTTCTCTACGCGTTTTGCCGAAATATCCGCTTCCTGTATGAGAGAGGAGAGAAAATCTGATGCTTGTATTTTCAGCAACACTCTATGTTAAAATCAGTGGTGAGGAACAGACCGGTGGCCATGGCAATCAAGCTATTATATGCTTCAAGTTTAGATCACGCTCAGTTGTTTTTATGGTTTCTTCGGTTTCATTGTTGTTTACCTTAGTCAGTTTTATGTGGGGCTTCAAACAAACAATACCGCACTATAACCTCGCAGCTGAGCCACGTGATTGTAAAACAGCTTCCCTGTGTGATAGTCAGTTATAGAGTTATGCCTAAGAATTATAGATTATATATACATTTCCATGCAAAAAAAAGTACCGCTTTTTGTGTGGAAATACGGACAGAATTAGAATGCTAGGGGGGTTAAAGTGGACCAGCAAATTTTTTAGTAGCTAGTGCATTCAGTTAGGATATTTTATCTTCTCGCTCAGGGATCACAGTACTCCCTCTGACAATGCCTTTATATGATTTTTACCCTTGAAGGATTAAGCTACATTTGTTTTGATATTATCCAGGTTATCATCTGTTTCTGAGGTTGAGATGTCAATTCAAAGATGATACAATCATGTAAATCCCATTGTCTATGCCTTTCTTCGCTTCATTCCTAATTATCTGACACAGATCAGCACCTGCAGCAGCTTTTCACCTTGTGATTTGCTACAAAGTTACAATGTTGCAGTCTGATCACTGGAGGAGAAGAAACTAAGGAAATAGTTCATCCTGCCTGCAGCAGATTAATGATCTCATCTCAGCCTAGGCAGTGGATGACTGGACCCCAATGAAGCCATTTAATGGGAAAAAGGAGCTATTTTGTAAAACCATATTGTGTTGTGTTTTGTAACCTGTCAAGAATGTGTAAAAATACTGACCGGTACACTTTAAGCAAATTAGTGTTAATAATTGGAGATTTTGCAGTCTTCTCTGGTTTGTCATGTGTTTCCTTTCTGATGGCGGATAGCAAAGTCCTAGGGACAGTCTGTAACCAATGTGATCGGACAGACAATTTACCAGAAACATTGTGTTTATCTGAGGGATTCCTCTGCAATGATTCAATTGATTTCATTTCCTTTATCTCAGGACGGCGAGGCTGGCCTCGGGACAGGACAAACATCTCCTGTTTGAAGTGCAGCCAGGATCGGACACGTCTGCTCTCTGGAAAGTGGTTGTGCGTGTTTTGTGTACGAAGGTGGGTGCAGCTCATGATCATTCAGTTCATGCATGGAAAACTGACTATGGTTTAATATATATATATATATATATATATATATATATATATATATTAAAGAGGGGGAATCTGATTTTGATTGCACACTATTACCATGTATTTACAATGCTTGGGCTGGAAAAACAAATCATTTCTTGGCTTGTGTAAGTTATACACCCTTTATTATAAATGCTTAGGCTTATAAAAATATTTTACTGGCTCATTTATTTTTACCTTGATGAATGGAGCTGTGAGTTGCAGCTGAAAACTCCCCTAAAGTCTCCTTGTTGATGCACTAAGTATACTAGTAAATGCTGCAAAGAGCCTATTGGATCAGCATTGCTAATGTGTCTGAATCTCTGAAATTGAATTTCTTTGAAATTGCTAAAAAAAAATACCTGTTTTTTTTAGAAGGTATTTGTGTTACATGACATTACCACAGCCCCTTTGCTCTGTGCCCATGCCTCTGCGAGCTTTGGGCATGTATTTCAGGGGCACAAGCATAATGCCAGCAAGCGAGACGGGAGTAGCTGTAGGGGCCAGTCCAGATTTGCCACAGTCTGACTGAGTCTTGGAGTAAGTGACTTTGAATTGGAAATATTTTTCATAACTGCACTGAAGTAGAATAAACAGGTACATGAGAACTAAAGGCAACTGAATTGAAATTTCAGCATAGGTTTATTAATTTTGTTTTACAAAACAAATGGTAATTCCATTGTACCCTAATAAATAATGGAGCTTGAAAGCCAGAAGGAAGGGGAGCAACTGGTTAAGGAGCTCTGGTTTTGATACCGTTCAGACCCAAGAGCTGAGAGCTGTTGGAATGACATTGGGCAGTAGATAGGAATGGCTCTGTAGTTCTGACTGTCGGCTTGAAGAGGCATCCATAAAAAAAAATAAAAAAAAATCGGACCAAATACAAATCTTTCATAGAAAATCCATGGTGTCATTTTACAGATCCTATTTGCACTTGGAAACTTTTTTTTCTTTTTTTATCTGCATTCCAGATT
This sequence comes from Pyxicephalus adspersus, assembly GCF_032062135.1. Taxonomy (NCBI): domain Eukaryota; kingdom Metazoa; phylum Chordata; class Amphibia; order Anura; family Pyxicephalidae; genus Pyxicephalus; species Pyxicephalus adspersus. Next base: position 61,609,488 of record NC_092866.1, on the reverse strand, counting down.
AATAAAACCACTGGCATTGTAGAAGTGTCCCGAATCATGAACCTCTACCAGTTCATCCAGCTCTACAAGGAAATCACAAGTCATGCAGACAGCATCTTCGCCCAGAGCAGCTCCGGAGCCGAGGAGAACGCTGAAAACCTCTCATCCGTGTCTTCCTGCCAAGCAAGCATCCTAATGGGGAAGTAAGTAGATTCATTTATTTATGTTCCTGTTCTTGTTGCATCAAGGTGACCACACAAACACCAAATTGGGATCGATTAAGTACCAGGTAAACTAGCAATCACATTTTAATACAATAGGAAAGCAATACAACAAACACAGTCAATTTTTTAAGACACTGCAAATATCATGCACGCAGACCACCTAATGTCTTAAATTATCAAAGCCCGAAAAGAATTGTATATTCAAACCATATTACAATCTGTTCACACAAACACACGCATATATTTGTTCCAGCAAACAGCAAAATCCTGACAAGCCCAATAGTCCGTCCAGTAGGGTATAGGTTGGACATGTAATCCATCCTGCAACATTTTCTCATATGATTGCCATTAAAAAAAAATTGCACAGTGGCTCAGAACTTTGCACTCTGCCCTTCAGTTCTAGGTCCCAGGTTCGAATCTCAGCCAGGGCACTGTCTGCATGAAGTTTGCATGTTCTTCCTGGGTGTGGGTTTCCTCTAGGCACTTCGGTTTCCTCTAGGTACTCTGGTTTCCTCCCACATTCTAAAAAATGCAGTTAGGTTAATTGTCTTCTCCCAAAAATTGACCTTAGACTGTGTTAATGACATATGACTATGGAAGGGACATTAGATTGTTAGCTCCTCTGAGGGACAGCTAGTGACATGACTATGGACTTTGTACAGCGCTGCATAGCATGTCAGTGCTATATAAATACTGTTTAATAAGAAATAATTGTTATATTATCTGATAACAATCTGGGGCATATGGGAACCTAAAAAGGTGCTGCCTTTCTGTCCCTGCCACCATGAGACTGTTCTACCCTAATCTTCCTGTAAACACAGCTGTGTACTGAGTGCAGTACATGTCTGCCTGGACTCGGCCTGTTTACAATGAACCTTTCCTGGGCTGCCCTGTCCTCTCTTTCTCTGTTTATGTTGGATGGGATCTGGAGAATAGAGAGAGTTCTGTAGGGGATAACAAGTTCATCCTGCAGTTTCCAGCTGATGACGTTTAATGACAGCTAATCTGTCACATCCATCTGATTTGAGGAAAAAGAGCCAAAAGGAAATCAATTCGGCCTGGAGCCAAGCTTCACATATTTACACAGCAACCATTGGTTATTGTTCTTTACAAGAGCCTTTTCCTGGCAACCTTTTATTGTTAACCTGAAAGCGATAGAGATGTTCCTCTAAACACTTGTTTAACAGAATGGCACAAGTTTGGCCTTACTGTAAGTTTGTGGAAGGTGTACAGGCTCATGAATGATTGGAGTCACCTCAATTAGGTTTGTAGTAAAACTTTAGGTTTAAGTTTTAAGGGCCTGTGGTTCACGTTGGATGCAATGAAAGGAGAGGGCAGCCTTTGAAATATGTTGAGGGACTGGGGGCCGACTGTGCCCTGCGCGGGACTGGGGGCCGACTGTGCCCTGCGCGGGACTGGGGGCCGACTGTGCCCTGCACGGGACTGGGGGCCGACTGTGCCCTGCGCGGGACTGGGGGCCGACTGTGCCCTGCGCTGGACTGGGGGCGGGTGCGGGATGGTCCATGTTGAATCATGCGTGAGGTGGGGGCTGCTTATGAGAGTGGGAAGGGGCTTATTGTGCTCTATATGTGGGATTTGGTGGTGTAAAGGCTACCAGCGGTGGTGCAGCATGTGAGATGTAGTGCAGGAAGGTGCTTCCTGTGGTCCATGGTAAATGGGAGGTAGGATGAGATGTGCCTTTTATCCATGTGGGGTACATTGTGAAGGGGGGGGGGTTCATGTAGCCCATGTGGAATCAAATGGTGGGTAGGCCTGCCTTTGGACCCATGCCTTTGTTTATTATCTCCATAGAGCCTCTATTACTTATACTGACAACTAATCTTTTTGTTGAGTTTCCCAGGGGCTCATTTGTATATTATATAAAATATATTCAGTACAAATCTTGTTTACTACAATATTTCCAACACATTTGCAGGGTCATTATCTGAATTTGTATTGCTAAAGGCCTTTTCTACTGTCATCTGTCCATACTTCTATGTTACATTAACATCCGTTGGTAGAGTATGATATGATCTAATGACCTGACTTTGCTCTTCCTGTGTGGCAGGGTGAAGCAACTTACAGACGAGGAGGAATGCTGCATCTGCATGGACGGGCGCGCTGATCTCATCCTGCCCTGTGCTCACAGCTTCTGCCAGAAATGCATTGACAAATGGTGAGGTGCCATGTCATGTGACCTGCGGTAACAGGCAGATTTGTTATATTACACACAACAAAGATGTCAGGAACTCTTAGAAAATGTTTTTTTGACTCAGATCAGATAAGTGTTTTTATGTTAAGTAACTAGTAGTTACTTCATCTTTAGCTTGTTAACCCCCTGGACTTTTCTAGAAACAGAGCTGTCCAAGATCTGATTGACATATATTGCAATATATGTTCCAGCTAGTCAGCTGCATGAAAGTCATCGCCTGTTAGGCCAGTCCTGCCCTTTTTTTTTTTAGATTTAGTGGTCACTTCTGGGCTTCTGTATGCTGTACAGGCAGGGTGCTGTTATGTACAACTATCAGAATTCCTTTCGTGAGCCCTCAGCCCTATGGGCTGTCTGTATGTCAACCTTTATGAGTGGCTGTTCCTATTATGCAGGCTGTTTTTTCATGCATAGGAAAGGAAAAGACTTAATAACGCTACAGTATTCTCCCCAGAATATTTTTTTTTAACCCCCCTAGCGTTATTCCTGAGGTGGATTTTACCTGCAAATAGCAGTAACCCCGAGTCACACTTGGGGTTGCTTTAACCTAAAAAAAAAAAACACCACTTACCTTGCTCTGTTGTCATCCCCCGTCATCCTGCTGGTCCCCGCAGGTCCTGGGGACACGTCCTGCTCTCCTGATCTCCAGCCGCGCAATGCCGCGCAAATTATAGCCTACAATGTAAAATAAATTTCCATGCAAAAAAAAAGTAACGCTTTTTGCATGGAAATTTGAATGGAATTAGAATGCTAGGGAGGTTAAGCTGGGTATGAAGAAGCTGTAAGTGAGTGGCACTCCCTGTATTGTGACCTAATTTTTCAGTCCCCACCCAGAAACAGCTGGGTGGTTACTGAAAAGTGCCGGGTGGTGCACCCAGCTAAAAGGGGCTGGGGAGAACACTGATGCTGGATATTGTCCAGCTAGGAAATTAGGTGGGCTTTCTCTGGCTTTCTGCAGCTTCTAATGTATTTTGTCAGAAGAATTTTAGTCCTGGAGAGAAGCCGGTACAACTATGCAAGATGGCTGGAGGTCAGACTTATAATGTATACATATTGTACTCCTGAGATCTTTTCTGTTAATATTTACACAGTGTAAAGTAATGGCTGTATAACCTTCTAATTTCTATGTAGAATCTTTTCACATATTTAATTTACAGCGCTGCGTAATATGTTGGCGCTTTATAAATCCTGTTATTTAAAAACAATAATGACAAATTTGTAAGTTCCTCCCTTAGTGGCCATATTTCTTGGGGGTGTATAGCCTAACCTGACTATAAACCAGAATGTGACAGGTGCTCTTAAAATTTTAAATATTATATTGCTGGAAGCCTATTGGCCTAATAAAAATGTGTTTTGTAACCAGAACATTTTCCCCAACAGGAGCGACCGGAATCGTAACTGCCCAATCTGCCGCCTGCAGGTGACCGGAGTGAATGACTCCTGGGTGGTGTCTGAAGCCCCGACTAAAGAGGACGTGGCTAACTACATACTGAACCTGGCAGATGAGGTTGGGCAGCCCAATGACACCTTGTTCTGACCTTCCGTAGACTCTTCCAGCAATTGCTGAGGGCTCATACAGGCGAGTTCTGAGCGTGCCCTTAGCTCGGCCTTCTCTGTGCGAATGACGTTCATCTCTGGGTGAACGGAGCTGTCATTAACATGCAGCGGACATAGGGCCCAACCATTGACTTGAACAGTCTTAAAAGGAATTGCTTGCCATCTCTGAAAGCATCTACATTCATTTCATTCAGCAGACGCAAGTGGCTTCCCACACTACTGCTACACTGGGACTTTTTGTGTGTTTGTTGCGCCTGTTCATGGTGGAGAGGACTTAATAGGACGACGCACCCTCACCGGCTTACCACGATGATGCTTATTTATAATGTAAAGGTCTTCTCCACTGGGAACTGATACAGTGGCAAATTGAGTCTCCCATATTCTTTTTATATCTCCAGTGTTGAGATTTCAGCCCATTTCATGAGAGTCACCGCCCCCCCTCTCTTCTTGTCACCTTTTATTGCACGTTATAATACAACAGCGTGATGCCATTTTTTTGGCATTGAAATGCATGGGGCATTTGAATTGGGATAGTTACTGAGAGATATTGGAAGCATACGCTTGATTATGTAATTGGATCCGTTTTTGGATGGCCTTAGGTTTTTTTTACCCAGAATTTTAAATATATTATTTATATAGGGGATGCCTCCTTTAATTCTCCGCTAAAGGAGCAACCCTCACCTGGCTGTGGTGGACAGCAATGAAGGTGGGTGAAAGGGATCTGTCGCCTGGTTGTAAGAAATTTTGCAGCTCAGTGGATGACTTTCTGGCTGGCATGATGTGTCCCCACACATCATGCCAACAACTTAAACCCCACATTGGTTAGAACAATTTGCTACAGCGCTGTGTAATATGTTTGGCGCTATATGAATCCTGTCTAATAATAATTTGTTGTCTGGCACAGTACTTCCTTGCCTGGCATAGTGCATTTGTGAAACATTTGGCACAATTTTTCTTCCTAGCCAACTGGCTGAGCATCAGCACCCATCTTCCTTGCTGGCGCAGTGGGATTAGCTAACATTTGGTACCCCACATGTGTGCCCACCACACAGACGTTTGCCACAATATATCCCTGTCTGTGATCAGTTGACCACCAGCACTTCACCTTCCTATGCGATACAATGGCCCCCTTGGCTGATATAGTGCCATTGGATGGTGATTGCCACACTGCCTTTCAACCCTTCTGTCTGCGCCCCTTGTCTGGCCCAAGGATATCATTTGGACTTCTTATTGATGACACAATCATATAAATCCTAAAGCTTTAGCAGTAATGTTGTTTTGTGTGTACACATGTTATCTCACACAGATTAGATCTCCATACCCCTCCTTTTCCACTGGCTTGCTTATTATCACAATATTTATTATATGTTCCATCAGTGAATAATCACCTATAGCTATGCCGATCATTCTACTAGCTGGTGGTTGGGGAGCCCCTCTTAAATTTAGATTCTCATTCTTGTTATAGTGAGGAGTGCCACCCTCCACATCGGTGACCTGTGAATTCCCAGAGATAACAATGCCTACGCCTCATATTGCAGTATACAATATGGCAGGTGGGTGGTGGACTTTGCATTTGTCATCACTCCTAATAGTTAGGATTTCGAATCAGTTTGCTTGCACTCTGTGAATACTGTATATAGCTTTAAAACAAAGATGTTTTTATTAATGAAATAAAAAAAAAAAAATGTAAAGCTTAACTCCAGGAAAACTACTAAATATTCGGATGAAATACGTATCTGAGAGCTGCTTCACATGCCAAAGGATTTGTATTTCTGGCCTTCCAGTCCTGAGATTTATACAGCTCTAGGACGCAGCACAGCCGCAGGGCGGGAGTCCTGAGATCTCATCCCTCTCCCACCCAAAAGCTGCATTAAACAAGAAAGCCACATAAACTTTTCATTTTAGTGCAAGGTTTTCCTTAAATCAAGCACGGCTTCAACCAATGTTGCCTTTCTAGCATCCCTGTTGGTTACAAAGATTACCCATCCTGACCAATGGGCAGGCTCAGGTGGCAGGAAGAGGTGGGGCCAAGCTTGACTTTTGCAGAAAAAGTTGATCATCTCATCAAATCCACTATGGGTATCTCCAGATCTGCCGAGTGTATTGAAGTGCAGTTTTCTTAACCTATCTATGTTTCATAATATTGATTTTTTTTTTTTTTGGGGGGGGGGTTCAGTTCTGGAGGCAGTGGTGCTTTTTTTTAAGTTTAGTTTTTACAGATTTTCTCATGGATAAAACTACTTTGTAGATGTCAGTCTATTTATATTGATGTTTTCACCCAAGATTTACATACTTTGTGTGGCTCCTGGGTAAAAGCATTTATAATAGACCCCTTTTAATTTGTTGTCTTTTTTTTTTTTTTTCAGCTGAGTTGACATTTTTTTGGGTTGGTATAACAAACATACGATAGCACCCCCTAGTGACCTTTCCAGTATATGGCAGAATACTGTGGGGTCTTTATTGTAGGAATAGTGATGGCAAAAGTTTGGGACTATTGGACAATATTAGGTCAGAATATGATAGTGCAGGGTATTTCCAATCGCAAGCAGTTGACTTTTTAGGGATCAGGGGATGAGAAAAACTTTGCTGACCTTAAGATGAAAATATCTGAAATAAAATTTGAAAAAAATTAAAGCTGATCTGAACGTTGTGAATACTCACCTGTCCCCATTTCATCGTGGGCGCCATCACTTTCTCTCTTCTTGTCTTCCGCATTCTGATCTTGGGCCATCTTGATTGGCTGAGCCGGTAAGATGTAACTACCACGCAGGAGCATGGAAGTTTATGCAGTCCCGGCTCCAGGGAAGCTGGGATGTGCTCTGATCTGCACGTGTATTTTGACTAAAGGAGGGCGATCAGGCAGGTAAGAATGCTTATTGCAGAAGGGACATCGCCTGTCTCCTTGCTACAATAAGGCCTTGCCTGATGCTGAATATTTAAAGGATTTAAAAGGAGAAAGAAAACTGCCAGTTCTAATCATTTTAAGAAAGTATTTCTTGAATTTTTGACTTTGTGGTTTGGTAAGATTTATGTGTATCTTCTGGTATTTCAGTTTGAGTTGTTGCTGTGTTGTATAGGCTTTGGTGTCACATGACTGCCAGATCCCCAATCCCGCGTTGGATTTGGCAAGATGGCAGCAAGTGGAATCTATAGCAGCCAGCGAGGGAGTCTCACGCCTTGTGCAGCATTTTCCTTTCTGCTGTGAAGACAGCAGCAAGTCCTGGCCCAAGAAATGGACGGAGCTGAGCAATCATTTACCTTCATGGAGGTGCAGAGGGAGAGCAGAGGTAGGGTGGATGCTCGCACCACTTGTGTCCATCCAAAGCAATTATACTTTAACCGGTCCACTAGCCTGCTTCCAATAATTTATTTATCACTGGGTAATATTTTTGGAAAATTCTCATTAGCAATAAGTTTTTTTTTTTTTAATGCTGTGTGTTTGTTTTATGATGATTACGGCGATATGTAGCAGGAATTACACTTAAATACAGAAGCAAGACGCCGTTGTTTCAAATGTTTTTCTTTTAAAAAGTCTGCAGTTTTCATTAAAACAATCACTGGTAATCCTACTGTTGCGGTCCCTCTTCAGGCACTTCCTGTTATAGGGTGAAAACGTTGCGGGTTGTCACCCTGTCACATGTCGTGCCGCCTAATGCACAGACATGATCCACAGTTGCCAACTTTGGACAAATGATGTGCAAGTGATGCTGAAGGGGAGAGAAGTTTGGTAGCCTTTAGATGTAATAACAGATGAGAAACAAAAGGAGACAGCATTTTTAAAAGCCTATTTTGCCATAGTTTATAATACATGGTGCTTTATCTATTGAGTTCATAGTCTGTGATAGCAGGGGCAGATGGCAGAGCTGTGAGGGAGAATAGAAGGAAGGTGGCGATATAGAGCAGAGGGATGGAAGAATAAACCGTACAGGGTCGGCACTCAGAAGTCGGTGTTCCTGAGGAAGTGTGGGTGGTGGTGCGGTGTGGTGACTTCTTTATTTTTTTCTAAAACACTACTGACCGGTATATTGTGCTTTATTTATGTATACAATCCGATGTCTGTACACTGATCTTCCTATAAATAGCACTTTAGTGTTCAATAAACCTTCTCTTCCCAGTACTTTCAACAAATCTCTGTTTACGTCTGCTATGTAGTTTTGTAATGAACTGAGTCACACAGATCCAATAATGTACTCATCCAATAATGTACTCATCCATGGAATATTTAGTAATATTAAAAAGCTTCTTTTTTCCATGTGAAGTTTTGTGAATCTGCCTAAAGAAAAAAAAAAACAATGTTTGCCGTTGCACTAGTGATGGAAGTCTAAAACCCTATGAGGATTGCTGCATTATAACCCATTGAAAAAAAATGCAATTTTGGGGGCATTTCAAGCCCCCAAGCTCTTTTTCCTGGGAGGCCTGGTGGTGCAATTAATTCCACCCAGAAGTGTCAGATGCACTTTTAGGGGTGAGCTGCCTGGTAAAGCTATTTGTGTTGGGTAGGGGGATGGCTGTCAAAAATATTACAAAATCTGGAGACAAAACTCATCTACTCTTTGGGCATTTTTATACATAAACTCTGATAGTAAAACTTGCCTGGCCATAGGGGCATTGCAGAGAGAAAGGATCATTAGGCTAATTGTGCTGCTTGCGTTCCAAGGGTGATGATTGGTCCAGTGTGGTATTAGTTAAGCAGTGGAATCGTTTGGTAATCTCTGCCTGTAGTCTAATGCTGCTAACAATGAATGCACTAAATTTCATAAAATTACATAAACGTGAACCTGAAACGTGGACGATAGATCTGATTTGGAAAAGCAGAAGCAACTTTTCCCCAATTTAATGTAAGGGCCACCTGACAAGTATGTGCACCATGGCTTATCCTCATTCCACCTGTAAGTATCTATTGCAAAAATAATGGGGGCTTATAGAACAGTTTCCTGGTTTTGTTTTAACTAATCTACCATGATGAGAAAACCGAGGTTGCTATGTAAATATATTACGGTACTTTGAAATGGGATAATATTTAAAGTTTTATAGGGTGGCTGAATATTATGGCTAGGAGGAGCATGATGTCACCCTTACCTAGGTGCAATGGGTGGAAGCTGTGGAAAAATATTAACCCTACTTTTTATCTATTTTTATTATGATTGATATTAAAACATATATTAAAAGTCACACACTACCAACCACTACCTATATAGTAATTATTTATATTATAGCCGCCCCTTTAGATATAAGCAAAATATATAAATCAAAGAAAGAAACAAGAACAAGGTTTTGGCTTTCAAGTATCGAACTAATATATTTGTTCAGATCAAAGTATCACATGTCAACATTACATGTAGAGTAAAGAAATATTTTCCCGTGTCTATTTGGAGTTAGCATGTGATTAGAATGAATATTTCTAGACCGATAGCAACTATTCAATCATTTAACCGTAGAACGTTAGAGCCGTAAGTAGGCTGTATACTGCACAACGCTGTGGATCATCATCTCCACCTATCTCCTAAAACTCATCACTCATTCTGGGACACCAAATACCTTTATTTTCCCTAGATCTAGGAGAAGGATGTGTTACACCTTTGATTAAGCACCAATAGTTGTTTGTCCAGCAGCCACTAACCAGATCACAATCTCTTTAATCCATTGAACCCGTACTGTATACTTACTTACTGGCAACTACATTGAACACAGCTGTACTTTAATTCAATACCCTGATGAAGCCAAAAGGCGAAACGCGTCTGGTAACAAGGCGGTTCATACTTTACTTTCGGTTCTAACGTTCTCTGTATAAATGGACTTGTTATGGATCTAGTCCTGGAAGATTCGTAAGAGGGCTGCCATATTGTATTCAGGAGATCAATATGTCACCTTTTTCCCCAGCATAGAAATTAAGACTTCCAGTGATTCAACGTTCATCGAAATCTAAACATTTAGTGCTTAGTTGATGCAGGAAAGGTGAATTCCATAATATTTAACTGCATCTCTTCAGTTAGATCTTTGCTCTTGATTTACCCAGATCCACACATTCTGCAGAGGGACTTGCAGAATGGGAATTGGGGCAAGGTAAATAAAATTCATTTTTTCCCTGATATAGGTGAGTATAAAGGGCAATGTAGGTGGACCTTTTATTTTGGTAGTAGATTGTCTATAAATTGGAATTTCAGTTTGGTAACGGTTGCTTTGGGCTGATTATTTTTACATGTGTATTTCAGAAAACAGCATTAAAATCCCTCTACTCATCCATGCAGGAAAGTCAACAACATCCAAGACAATAGTAGACATCTTCCAATATGTCAAGTTGTTTCCTGAATTTCTGGTAACAAACAACACACATTCTCCCCCCATTATCGAGAGTCAATACCCATACCAGAACAGATATTCAATTCCTTTGTTATAGGAACCCAACCATAATACGATTAATTGGTTTCACCATTGACCTACTAATTTTAGATATCAGAAGTTGACTTCTGAGCAATCAATATCAGGTATGTCCATGAATTTTTAGCACCCATATATTGCAAATCTCATCTGTTCTAATGAGTATGGTCATTTCATCCTTTTATTAAAATCCCCTACAAAAAATGCCCTGACCAGTCTTGGTGTTATAGAAAAGACATCAATGTATCTGAGATGGTAGACTACCCATCTGGAGACGTTTCATGTTTTGATAGGCCAGTTGACTGATCTTGGGTTGGGGGATGGGGCGTAGTTTCATATAGGAACTTTTGTCTAATCATTGTTTTTTCAGTAATAAGCCAATGATGGGACTGTCTGCAGCATGTGTGCTGCTCTTTCCCCACCCATGAGTAACAGGAGCATTGCTCTTTAAAGCTGGAGTTGCATCTAACCATTCTCTAATACCCATGCCTGCCTAAAAAAACACCACCCCTGCCACTTTTTAGGTTTGGCAATTCTCTAAAAGATAAACCTCTCCAATTTAATAAAAGCCACTAATGAGGATGCCATATGCCAGATAACAAACTGCCTGTAACTTGACTGCTAGTGGAGAAGAGAGCCAAATACAGGACAATTGTGGAAAACCTTGACTACAAAAAGTATACAGTTGCTGTGGTTGCAAGGAAGAAAAATAATTTTGACAGTTACTGGTATTTATGGTTGGCTGGAGGTTTAAATGGGAAAAAAGTCATTTTTAATTACAATAAATTACAAAATGGCATGCACGGAAATGATAAATGTTACATCAGGAGTCTTCCTGCCTGGGGTGATGTTGCAGTGGTTACCTTTCTATATGTGATAATTTTTTTAAATATTTCAACACTGATACATTCTATGCGATGGGAGCAGATGAACATTTGTGCGGTGGGCAGGTAAACGTCGGACGTCCGTCATTGCCATCACAGTTCTGTATTCACATGAGTAGTAAGGCTCAGGGGTATCGCTCATTGTGCCTGGGCCAGGGCGATGCCTGTGGAGTTCATAGCGTCTGTTAAGAAGCTCAGCTCATTACATAATGTCTCATATCGGTACGCCATGCGGATCTGGGCGACATTGGTGCGGCTGATAACATTCCCTCCTGGACCCTCCTTCTTGTAATTGGCTCCCAGGAAATGCTTCTTCTCCTGCGGATTCATTGGAAGTAACAATTAATCAATGAAAAACAAGGTTGAAATAGAATTTGTATTATGTCCATTCAGTCCTAAGATTTACACTGCTCACTGCATCTCAGCAGTGTTCCTCACTTTGCTGTGCCCATTATGGGGGTTTCTACCAAAATTTGCAAGTGTTTATAAACAAGCAAGGGGATGGGATTGTTTTCTAGAGGGACAGGGAACTCTTTATTGAGGAGAACTGCGCAACATTCTCTGTTAATTATTTTATTGGTGCAGAAAGTAACGAAACAGGGCAACGGATTTCCCATCTACTGACCTTGTCCGAGAGGCCACTTTGCAGGACGCTGTTTCTGGCAATCTCACACAAATCGCAGGTGCTCAGCTTCCATACTTGCGCAGCGATGGCGTATTCTTCCATCAGTGCTTCCTGCAAGACATAATATTTATCAGTTTGTTAAGGCTTAGCTCTAATTGCACACTATGCATGACAATAAAGGAATATTAGACCATATTTAACAAGGGGTTCATGGGTCATCTGCAGTTTTTGGAAACATGTCATAGACCTGGGGAATGCAAACTGATCATGCAGTACGACATTGATAAGTGAGGGTGGCCCTAATCCATCTTTATAGGTTATGGACACATCGGTCAGGTTTGTATTGCTGTATGTGTACATGCTGGGGAGATACCAGTTTCTAATTCACACCGTGGCCCAGTAACAGTATGAAGTTCTACCACTGGAGTGCATTAATGACTAAGGAGAGAGTTGTGAGTGCTTACTGCCCGGTAACATGCCAGGCAGCAAACACACGTCAAACACTCTTTTAGGTGTGGCAATGGGCACCTGTAAGTGTGCCACTTTTACCAAGAGTGCCAATAGAAAAGCAGTCTAACCTATGAGCATGATGCACACATACAGCCACCCATACAGTAATACATGCAGTGTGCATGCACAGTAATTTATGGGGGGAAAGTATGACTTTTAACAATATATCATAGACCTTATGGATGAATATCATCACCCGACTTGCAATAGATGGGACGGATTCCAAAGGGGACACAAATGATTGCAATATACAAGATTTACATGGCTAAGGTTCTATGTACTGTACGTCTTATTTTTTTCTGCCCTTAAAACTCAAGCTTGGACCATGATCAGCAAAGAACTTTGTCCATCACATTATTGACCCATAAAAATAATTGGGAGGTGGAAGGAGCAAAGTTGAGTTTAACTTTTATGAGAAAGTCCCATTCTAAAATATCTAACTTGTTTTGTAATCATACAATCTGGGGCTCCCAATAGTGAGTTCCCAGCTCCTCCCCACCATTACAACCAATCACATTCTCTGCAGGGGTGATATAATTGCACTCATGTTGCAAATTGTGGCTGGGAAAACGAAATTTCATCTTGGAGAGTATTCATTCCAACTCTTGGCATCAATCCAAACCTGGAATATCACCATTGAAATAGCTAGACCTTTAAATAATCATTAAATAATCGTTTCCTATCATTTATTTAACTATTTTTTGTATTTTTTTTACCTTGGTATAATGAAACTGCATTGGGTCATCTGTGGACAAGGACACGACGAGGCCTTTATGGAGGAATTCTCTCAGAGGATTTTTGGAATATTCCAGAAACAGACTGTTGTTGCTGAGTGGAGACATGGCAATGGGGATCTGTGCCAGGTAATATAGGTATTGCAGCACTGGGCTCTGCAAGATAAAGGCAAATATTTGGTTAGAACTGTGCACTGGTGACATCTTGTGGTCATTTTGCAGAATGCAGAAAAAAGTTCTATATATTTAAGTCTGTGATTACATTGTTAATGAGTTTTTTAAATAAAAATCTACAAAGATCAAAACACAGTGTGGGGTAAAAAAGGATATCACATGTATAATGTATATACAACCTATTTGAAAATATCATAACATATCTAGGCTTTTCACAAAGAGTCAGATGCCTAATGTATACATAATGGCATCCCAAGCACTATGTTTTGATTTACTGCACAGTGGGGCTTTTGCCTTACTGAGATACTTCTCGCTACACAAATTTAGGATTCTTTTATAAAGCAGTGAATTAGCTGTAGCCATACCACCTAAAACACACTCTGTAGCTTTTGCAGACTAAAAGAATTCAATAAAAGCTTTAAAAAAAACTTTGATCAAAAAGAGCTCTGTGATTGAAGAGCCTGATTTTGTGATCTATCAAAGTCATGCAACCAGATTTCCTCCAACCACAGAGCAAAGATTTTGGAAACAACACCACCTATTACTGATTGACAACTCAAAGCTTTGCAAAATTAAAGGGGGAGGTAAACCCTAAAATCTACAAGTAAATGTTGAAATGTGAAATTATATCAAAAGCTACATAAGATTCTTGTAAAGCTGTGGAAACTTCCAATTCAAAGTATGTATTTTATTGTCTAATTTTCTCACCTTCTTGAGATTCAGTCCATGAGAAATGTTATCCGCTGTTAAAAATGCCGACACCAGATGGGTAATGGAGCCAGCTTCACCGCAGTGTGGTCGGAAGAGAAAAGTGCTCATCCCTCTCTCTCTGTTTAGGAAGATACATATACATGCGTTTAAAAGACTACAACACCATATCAATTATGCCTTCCGAATCTAAAGTCAGTACCTTGTGACTTTACATATAGACTGCAGCAAAATAATGAAGTGGATACATGCAGTGCATGTCCCAGGGTGCCCATACCTCATCAACCATGAAGTTCCTCATTAAAAATGCCACTGATTGCCTGCCAGGTTCATTGTGTTATCATACAAACCGTGTATAAATATCAGTTCACTTTTACCCTATACAATAATTATTTATCCAACCAATCACAGAGTCTTATATATCCCCCCCATGATCAGTGATATATGGAGAGCCGTCACTCACTTGCGCAGGTTGTTGAGGATCATAATGTTGGCGTACATATAGTACAAGTAGTAGCTATACGGTGGGTTCTGCTCATGGGTCCACATGTCAGGGGTTGGGCTCTTGTTGGAGAACATGTGATCATTGTGTTTGGATTCATCATCCACGCTGTCAAAACCTGTCACCTGAAACAAAAGCATTTCTCATTAGGTTACATTCTGTATCCTCTATATTGAAATCTATTCATATTAAAAAGCAACTGCAGTCACTATATAATCTCCCTTTAGACCCTCCAGATATATATTGTCATAAAAGTTCTCTATTAAGTTGAAATAAATAAGTTCTATTTTACTATCACAGTTGAGGAAGATGTAGGGTTCTCTGTTAACAGATATAACTGTGGAAGAGTGCCCCCTACTGACATGGTGTAGAAAAAATCTGGTTTTCCCTTTTATTTTTATTTTTTTTACTAAGAGTTGGAAGTGGTTGATTGGACCCTTTACTGAAAAAGCTGAAGAAAAAGAGGGGCTCCTCTGCTGCTCCTCTGCTGAAGGTGCAGTGCTCCCCTGTACTAGCACTGTCAAAGAAGAGCTAGTAAAAGGTCCCCTTTCACTGATTTATCTGTTGATGTGGTAGAGTTCTTTCTTATTGATACAGTCACAGATAATCCATTCACAAAGTTACCTTGGAGGAAGAAGAATCCTCCCTTAGACATTCCTCCCTAAGAAAAAGGACGCTCGCCTCATAAAAGTCGACCCCTATTAGTAGTAGCTTCCCTCTTTTCAAATTTCCACCTTTGAGAAGTGGAGGTCCTCTCCTTAGAAGTTCCCTTCCCAGTGGAAGTAGAGGTTTTCTTAGAATTTTCCCCCACAGAAGAAGTAGAGGTCCTCTCCTTATACGTTCCCCCCACAAAAGAAGTAGAGGTCCTCTCGTTAGAAGTCCTCCCCTCAAAAGAAGTTAAGGGCCTCTCCTTAGAAGTCCCCCGTCAGAAGAAGTAGAGGTCCTCTCCCTAAATATTCCCCCCTCAGAAGAAGTAGAGGTCTTCTCCCTAGAAGTTGTCTCCTCATAAGAAGTGGAGCTCCTTTCCTTAGAAGTTCCCTCCTCAGAAGAAGTAGAGGTCCTCTCCTTAGAAGTTGTCTCCTCGGAAGCAATTAAAGGCCTCTCCTTAAAAGTTCCTCCCCTCAGAAGAAGTAGAGGTCCTTTCCTTAGAAGTCCTCCCTTAAGAAGTAGAGGTCCTCTCCTTAAATGTTCCCCCCTCAGAAGAAGTTGAGGTCTTCTTAGAAGTTCCCTCTTTAGAAGCAGTGGAGTTCCTCTCCTTAGAAGTTCCTTTACTTAGAAGTCTCTACTGTGGAAGTGTGGTTTCCCCTTAAGTGAATATACTGCCCCATACTTACAAAGTTGAGGAAGAGGTACAGCTCCTTGTGGTCAGAGGGATTGATTGTGGCCTCAAACAATGGCAGAAAAATGTTTTCCAGCATTTTGTCGAAGTTGGGAAGAATCTTCTTGGATCTGAAGATATCACTGCAGGACACAAAGCAGATATGAGGTCATACATCCAACATATGATATATTATATTATCCTCTGCATTGTAATTGGTCTATCATCCTTGAGCTTCAGAGACTTTGCCTAGGCTGAGATGACATCATCAGTCAGCTGCAGGCAGGAGGAAACAAATCCACAGTTCCCCTCCCCTATAATAAGACTGTAACTTTGTAGCACTTCACAAGCTAGTAGGTGGGGCTGATCTATATCAGACATGAACTGCACATGATGAAATTATTATTATTATTATTATTATTATTA
>NC_092866.1:61562774-61590625 GCF_032062135.1 Pyxicephalus adspersus | reverse complement strand
AATCAGGAGACCCCGCACCCCCTCCCAACCAATCATTTTACTTACAAGATTCGGGGCACCTGGATGATCCAGCGCATGTTGGGCGAGTACACTTTGTGTTTGATGAACCAGCGGGCCAAGCAGTTCCATTCATCCGGAGAACGGCCATAGATGGATAATCTTGGCTCTGTATATTGGTACTTACTGTCCTCTAACTCGCCGGCCACTTCCTGCAAGGAAAAAAAATTATTGGTTAACCCAGTTGTATTTTTGTTTTTTGCCTGCTACCTCTACCTTATAATAATTGGAAATAAAGCATTTATTATGGGGTTGTATAATGGTTCAGTGCAGTGGAACTTTTTTAATCCTTACAAATTGCAGTTATATTATTATTAATACACAGTATTTATATAGCACCAACATATTACACAGCGCTGTACAATAAATAGTGATATAAAATGGAATATACTCATTTACCCTCCAGCGGCATACCCTCCCTTTGTATCCTCACCAGTGCTGACATCTTCATTAGGTCTTCTGGGTTTGGCCATCTTGATTGGCTGCAAATGAATGAATGAACTACAATGCAAGAACAGCAGCTTGCACCAAAATTGTACAGTGAGTTGCATTTGCATTTCTGTTCTGAGTTACCATGCATTGTGTAAGGGCGGGCCAGTCATGAACAGACTGCCAAATTATCCACAATTGGTTCTGTAGCTCTACAGTGCAGTACATACGGAGCTTTTAGATGCTATTAAGATCAAATGATACCATTGTGTGGTAGGTGCATTACATACATATCACATACATACAAGTCAGGAATGTAACTACAAACAGATTTAACACACATATCCAATCTTCACTTGATTTGATGTTCACCCCCAAGGCTAATTCTTTGAAATAGCTAATATATCCCAATATGTGCCAGTACAAAAACCTCTGGTGTGGCCACAGTTATAATCCCACCATTTTTTTGTGGAGCTATTGGCCCCTGTTGCCTTACAAAAAAATACCGATGTGCCAGGAAAACTGTGTGATTTAATAGGCCCTTCTTACTACCCTAGGTGGGCCCTTCTTACTATCTTAGGTGGGCCCCGGGTTCCCTATAGGACGTTGCCCATCCACAGCGCCAGTGTTCAGGGATCAAGGTGCTTGCCATGGTATCGAGCACATTCATGCTCCTGATGCTCATTTATCCAATTTTGGACCCATCTCTCAAACTGGGTTAGTCCAAGACAGAATTGCTAATCATGTTCTTTCATAAAATGTGTTTTTAAGCTGACATCATCTGTGTGAGGTAACGTTCTTTGGACCAACTTAGATTGGATTTTGTAATGTGATGTTTCCCATCCTCTTGGAAAGATAAAAAACCATAAAAAGTCCCTTATTCTTTCATGTTAAATGTGATTCCTTTCCTTCCCCTCTTCCATGTTAAATAGTATTAATATAATAATATTGGATAGGGAAATACAACTGCCCTTCAGTACCCAAAAAGATCATCTTTTTATATATACAAGGTTTATACACGAGTATAAAAAAAACCTTTGGATCCAAGCTTTTTTGTATTCTTACCTTGATAATCCGTGCAAAATACTCCCCTTCTATATAGTTCTCTGTCTTCAGATACAAATCTCGCAGCTCACTGGCTCCCACTGGATTGTATTTAGCATTAAATTTGTCAAAACGATGGAAAGTCTGTCGGCCCTGCAATGAAAAATCCCAATTGCGCTCTTTAAAAATAACTATAGACCAGTATTGAAAAAAGGTTCAGTTGCTTAGATTGCATTATGTATAACAAAAAGAACATTTTACAATGTTTGTAAACATATGAGTACAGTATAGGAGGACTTTCCTAGGTTAAAGCAACAAATAACAGTGTCTAACGTGCTCAGCTTTTACCTTTCCATTTATGCCAAATTCCTAATTTTATACCCAAATTTGTCAATAGTTTGACAGGGGGTGGAGTTTAAATAGGTAGCAACAGAATTATTCTTGATTCGAGAATAGAAGACCCACTTGAAGACAACCTGGACCTAAGATTTGGGAGACTTCAGAGGGACAATGAGATTGATTTGAAGAATTGCAGGCATCTCAAAGCACCACACAAATTCCCATATATCTAAAATGAATCATAAATATTATAGCTTCCCTTTATATATCACAAGTGGTCTAGTACATTCAGTTTACTGATCCTGTAAAGCACCACTTATGCTGGTGCAGGTGGTTCCTGTGGTTGGTGGTTTTAGCGTTGAGCTCCATCTACATGTTGCAATATTATGTGAACAGCTGTCAGACAATATAAGTTATGAGACAAGATCCAGAGCGGAACTGTAATACACTAAAACACTATTTACAGGAAACTGTCAGCAGTAGGAATGTTTGTTAGGAAAAGAAACAGACTTTTCTATAAATACAACTTTTTCTTAGACCACAATGTGTTCCCACACTTTAGACCAGAAGAAACAAAAACTTGTGTGCTGTGATGGTCACATGGCATGGAGTACAACAGCTGTTCCCTTGCAAATAAATGTTATAAGTTATATCTTACCGCATGAACATCCAGAGAGTCAACGGTGAGGTCATATGGGTCCATGTGAAGGCTCTCAAACAGCTCCTTCAGGGTCATTTTCTGCCCATTCTTCTCGGCTACCACTCGGTCAGATTCTGTACGATATGTGTGTTTGATGAAGCGAAGGAGATGCTTCTGGTTCATACAAGCTGCAGCATGGATGTGAGTGTCCACCTGTGTAAGAATAAATCAGGGAGTCAATAAAGGTGTCTATATACAATATGTTGTCAACAAACTACAATATGTGGTCATTTATGGTTGGATTGGGCAAAGCTATGTTCATAGACTCTTGCACAGATGTTCTAGCATCAAGCTAACTTCTGGCCATGTCTAGCCCATGACTATTGTTTCTCAAAAGAGATCACGCTTCTTCTTCACTAGATGAAACATGCAAGTACATCTAATGCAAGTTTAAGTGTTTGCATGATCATCTTCCTCTGGAATGTCATCCATGTATTGGGAGACCCAACCAGAGTTTGTTGTAGGCAGCTTCACACTAACTCCAAACATTGGTTCAACCATTGCTCCAACCATGACCTTAACCACATCTCCAACTATGACCTGAAGCACGTCTCCAACCATGACCTCCAACCATGGCCTTCAACCACGACCTTCAACCACGACCTCCTACCACGGCCTTCAACCACGACCTCCAACCATGGCCTTCAACCACGACCTCCAACCATGGCCTTCAACCACGACCTCCAACCATGGCCTCCAAACACGACCTCCAACCACGTCTCCAACCATGACCTGAGACACTACTGACAAAGTCTGTCTGCATACATGTCTTTGATGTTCCCATCAAGATAAAATTATAATTGACCCTTTAAGAAATGGCTTGGTCTCCAGGCCTTGTGGCTGCAAAGAACACAAACCTTTCTGACGTTGTAGAAATCCCGGTGTGGCACACTTTTCAGCTCCTTCAATTCCGACATTTCATTCAACATCTCATGGAGGTTAAACTTGGAGCCTAGAAAGTTCAGCCTGCGGTGGCAGTACGTCTTCCTGTAGAGAGACAATAATAGGATGTCAGGGGAACATTCTTGGATGTGACTGACATGGAGGAATGACCTAGTTATCAAAGTTATCTTTACAATCAACAAGGCTGGGATGTAACAGGTTTAAAGCATACATAGAGTATATTTGAATTTGAGTATATAACTAATTTTCTTTAAATTCTTTCTGGGATGTCCAGGCTGCTCCTTTACAAGTAGCTAACCTGGTGAATGCCTTACCTGGGGCCAAATGGGCAGTACACACAGAACAGACTTACTGCATTACTAAGACAAAGCCGTCCCCCAAGGAGCAAAGTAGGAAAGACTTGCTACTTGTTCCCACCCCTCATCTTACAAAAACAAGAGGTGATTGGTTGAGCAGCAAGGACACAGTTTCCAGACATTTTCAATTAGGTTTGGTAGGCCCAAACAAATTATATGTAACACATTCCTACTTTTAAAACAACCTATTTACATAGAGATAGACCAAGGTACTTCAATTTACTTTAGATAATAAGTAGACATAGGCATACAGGTAACATTATTTTATTAGCAGGTGTCATACCCAATTCATCAACTAGGCGGTGCTGTGATCATTTTTGTTCAATACATGTGTCATTAACTCTGCATGAAAATGAACACATAACAGCATAACTTAGTGGATGAGTTGAGAATGACACCCGATAATAAATCCAAATAAATTAAAATTAGATTTCATATTCAGTACATAAAATTATTTCTCTATCTCTAGTCTCCTTTTAATTACATTCACTCATTTTAATTCTTTTGTTAAACAAATCACTATGCAAATTATATATATATATATATATATATATACACACACACACACACAAACACAATTATACAATACATACATAATATGATAAATACACAATGCAAGTATATAAAAAAACTCAATAACCAAAGCTATGGTGCTGCACTCTCATGATGGGCTCTCCATGATGTACGAGAAATGACCAGGTCCATCTAAGGGGTTCAATGGAGGTATTTCTATGTATATAATTTGAGTCCACTGTCCTTTGCCTATCATTTTCTTGGCTTTCAAATTGACACTGAGCAGTATTAGTTTTTTGGGGGGCTAAAAATAACACATTTTCCATTCACAAACTCTACTGTTATCTAGAGGTCACATGTTCCTTTGCTACTTATCATTTTCCATTGCAGATAATCTGCTGTGAGATCGCAACCCTGGTGTCTGAAGGACAAGAAATGCAGAAGAGAATGAGGCCACCTGACAATATTTCATTTTGTTGGAGTCCACAGCTGATCCAAATATTTCCCGTGCAAACCGGTCCAACCAGTTGGTTAAAACTTCATGACTGCGAAGGCTGCAGAAGCAGCTGGGACCGGAGAGCTAATAAATAAAATAAAGTTACCCAAGCCTGTCATAATAATGTGCCAGTGGGTGGAACAAGGGTTCCGGGCTCCAAGCCAACTGCCTGCCTGAGGACAAACTATCCTTCTTCAATGCCAAAAAGTTTATGAGAAACTTTTCTGCACTTTTTTCTCTTTGGTTCGCTTATAATAGGGGTTAGACAGGAAAAGAAAATGGGGTTTCCCCATAACATCCTGGGCACACAGGGACTGATCAGTTAGCATGGTTGTCCTTCAACTATAAGGTTCTGGCTTTGTTCCCACCAAGGATGCCTCTCAATAGAATGAGTGCTCTTTGTGTGCAGAGAAACCCTCATTGGCCAGTTTCCATATAAAACCATTCTGGAAGAATATTCGGCATCTGACCAATCTGGCCTACAGCATATATAGAATTGAAAGAACAATACATTACTATCTACTTCAAGGGTAGAGACAGATTAAAATATTTCTATATAACGTGCAAAGCAACAAGTGGAATAACATTGAAGTGGGAAATAGTCAAATCTGACTCTGTGAAACAAATGTTCCTATTATTGTCTGCTCTTTTTGAAGGTGCATGTAGTGCATGTGAAGTGTAGGCACTGCCACAAAAATTCAAAACAATCACTTTGAGTGCCCATATTAGGGAAGACTTGTTCTTCCTAATTCAATGATGGAATAAAGGACTCACAGTCAAGGGCTGTTCTTTATTTATTATGGGTGTTCTGGAAAAGTGAAGAAAAGCAGAGAAGTGAAGGGTTATGGAGGACCTCAGCTACAAGGAAAGATAAACTGGCCTGGATTTATTCAACTAGAAGAATTATTGACTGAAGCACTAGCCCACTTGGAGGAAAAATAAAACCGTTCAGCCCTCAGCATCTGGGTAAAATAAAAACACAACTTTAGTTGCCAAACCTATGCCAAGGCTCACACGTGAAAGCGAATTCACAGCTTTAGTTGCAATACCAAGTCCAAGACTCACACGTGAAAGCAATACCAAGTCCAAGACTCACACGTGAGAGTGATTTAACATTCATCCATCTGGATAAATTACATTAGCCATCACTTTCCATAAACCCAGGGTGCCAAGGTTCCACCCTCCCAGAGAATGCCACAGTGATGCCAGTTGCTGTAGCTTTCAGGATCTGCCTAGCATTGACGATGGGTCAAAAAGGATTGGAGAACTCGCTAGACTGAAGATTGCTTACTAATTGGAGGTATACCACCTTCTGACTTGCATCGACCTAATAACCCAGCCTAGAGGAGTTGTAATAAGAGGTTACCATCTCCATGAAAGACAAGATCAAAAATGAATACCTTGTACATAAAGGTCCTTAAAGGTTAAACATACAACAATTCTATCTAGATGGGCAAGTCCAGTTCAACCAAAAGTCAAAAATAAATAAATGACATTCAATTATAAAATTGCATTCTGAAAATTTTGAATCACCAGGAAGTCCAGAAGAATGTATATACTAAGAATGGGACTTGATTAAGAATTAAACTAGCTGCAGATTAGATTACACGAACTGTAACGTTTCCTCTTTCTAAACAAAAAAAGCCCCTTAGTTTCTTTGGACAAAAAATTCTACTTTTTGCTGCTTTTCAATATTATCATTCTTGGTCAGCTTAACCCAATATTTGCAAGTGTAAAAAGGTGGCATTGTCATCTATTCGGAGAGCTGCCCAGGACCTGTAACGGGGTAAATCACGTAACTGAGTATTCTGGTTACACTTCTATTCTAAAGATGAGGTCTGCCAAGTCTGTCCTGCTGAGCTGCTTCCAAAAAGTTTATTAGCTGCTGCTTGGATAGTTATCCTTTTCAAGTGCTGTGCAGTTAAAGCCTGTAAACAGCCCAACAAGTCCTTATGAGTGTCTTCTGTTGGGTGTCACCTCCTCCGAGTCTCCATTAACCACTTCAGCTCTTGTAACTTTATACTCTTATGGAGTTGTTGCATTACAATGTTAAAAAATTTACAAAATTTTAAATAAAATTTATAAATGTCCTATGGACCGGTTTATTTTGGATAACTTTGTCATTACTTAAAATATCAAAGGTATACTTACCTATATTTTTGGGGTGGGGGGGCATTTGTCTTTCATATGACAATATTGTTTTGCAAAAAATGTATTTCCTATCTTTGTTTCAAGAAGATTTACTTTGTTGTAATTATAAACTGCATTTTCTATAATTTTTCCTCTTAAAAATTACAGAGCAATGATGTTTCCAATCCATACCACTGCAAAGATTTTAATTTAAAAAGCTAATTTTTTATGTGACATTAAAAGTAAAAAAAACAAAATAGGAATGATGAATTATAGGAGCAGAAGAGGAGTAAAGAGCTATATGGGGCCCATTAGGGTTGAAGCAAAAAAAAAATCACTTACCCTTTCTTGCTGAAAGTCTTCAATTATTATACTTACCATACCCAGTAAATCCCACACTGCTTTGATTTCCATTTTCATTCCTGGGCTCCCTGTTATGTCCCACGCTACCATTTAGTATCTTCTTTCTTTTAGGTTCTTGATGATTAGTGCATGCACATGATCGGGTGATTTTTTCCAGTAGGGTATATATGGGTGCACATGGGGCGCATGCTCATTTTTGTTCCCTTTGTCCTATATTCATGTGGCAGAAGCTTAGCAACATGAATATACCATAGGTGAAATACCAAGTGGTTAAAAGGGATATAAACATAAATATTTTTGATCCATTTCAAACTCTTTCCATCCACTGAGAATCAGTGATGACGAGTAATCACTCGAAACAAAGCAATCACCGACACACAAGTTCAATTGACCACTTGGGTGAATTGTCAAGTAAAAACTTTTCTGTCAAACCAATGCATTGACACCTTCAACCTCATTTGTTAAATGTCAAAATCAAATAGCATTGGATCTAAAAATAAAAAAAATGTTGGCCACAATTCCATTTTTCTATTGAAGATGCAATTTTCATAGCATCTCAATGCGGTTGTTTGACTTATAATGTTCTGAAAAATGGAACAGGATGATCTCTTATAATAAAAAATAAAATGTGATCACTCTACAATATTGCTATGTGTGGCCAATGTTATGTTTTCACCTACACTGTAAAACACCATAGGTCTAATCTTAACTAAAAATAATTCACTTTTTGAAAATAAGGATCTTTATCCAGGTGGGGAGTCTTTGGAATTGGAGCCCAATGCAGGCAGAGGTAACATAATACAACTTACGTGGGACCGTCGGCAATAAGTGCCAGGATGTGGCTGAGGTCCAGTGTGTAGGTCTCCAGGTCGGGGTATGGCAGACTGCGGGGGTCGTTAGCTTCGGCCATCTCTTTGTTGTCGTAGACATAGGGGATCCCACCCTTCATTCTCACTACGTAGTAAAGATTTGGGGGAACATTCTCTAGGTTGTATGCATCCCCATCCTCAGGGGGAGGGTTGAATTCTGCAAGTGTAAAAAATGGAAACAGAAACAATAAGCTTTAGGAAAATGATGACATGCATTTCACTTACGGCCACCATAATTTGGCGATTTTTGCTAGATCTGGACAAAGATTGACTTATATGAGATTTATATTGCATTGTATACGTATAACGTTAAAGATTGTATTTTCATTTTTGTACCTTAACTTAGGTGAAAATAAAATAGCTTTATAGCTAGCATGCTACCTTTACTAGGGTCACAATGGCGGGAGGTCTTTTTTTCCTCAAGTATGATGTATTCCTAATGCAAAGCTAAGCCCAAAAACAAATACTTAAAACCTAAGGACACGGTATTTGGAATATATTATATTTTGTTCTTGGTTTAAATTTTTTTTGCATTAGCACTGTGTTTTCCTGTGAAAACCACAAGTTACAACAATTACAACATATATGGGCTGGGGCGATTCAAGGTGTAGTTCGAGTCTCACTTGTCTGAGGAATATTGCTGCCTGATGTTTATGAGCAGATCACCTAGATCATACACTACAAAGTATCCAATAAAGTCTCTACCTGGATACACCTCATCTTCCATTTTCCAGCCTTCGTCATTCACTGTAAACAAATACTGAGCAGTGGTTTTGGGAAAGCGATGGTAGGCCAGTCGAGAATATTTCTCCCGTATCCGAAGGGCTTTGGCAAGTCCAATGGCAGCTTGCTCATAATCATCAACGGTCACCTGTGAAAATAATTAGATTTTTTTTTAAAATACAGTAGC
Organism: Pyxicephalus adspersus; assembly: GCF_032062135.1. NCBI lineage: Eukaryota > Metazoa > Chordata > Amphibia > Anura > Pyxicephalidae > Pyxicephalus > Pyxicephalus adspersus. The sequence goes on along the minus strand of NC_092866.1, from coordinate 61,581,516 downwards.
TTGACCTCACCTTGAAATATTTAAGTAGGAAAAATTAAAGTATAACTAGGTATTAATAATAATTAGGTGGAAGATTTGTCTCCTATAGGTATCAATAGGGTTTAACTTAAACAATGGGTTCAGTAAACTTCAAAAAGGTTTGCTGAACCCTTCATCATCCAAACCCAACTCTACTGCTGAAGTCCTAATGAAAACCTGAATACTGTTGGGTTTCCCTTACCCCAGCACAATAATCTCCACTAATCGACACTCGCTGGAACTCTGGAACATCATAGGGAACCTGGACAGCCTGTATCGGACCTCGAAGAATGGGCAGAGTTGGCTGGATAGGAGATACTGGTGATGGGATAGGTGTGATGGTGGAGGGGGACTTCCAGTCCAACGAAGGCAACTGGAGCTGGAGGGACTGAGATCTGATAATCTTGAAGCTTTTCTTTCTGTATGCACAAAACAAAAAAAAGTCAAAATTCAGAGTACAAATTATCCCTGTCTAGTGGGGGTAGTTGCTTCTAGAAAGTTAATATTGTTTTTGTTACCCATTAAGAAATATTAATATGTTATTTATATATTGCCAAGATCTTGTGCAACACTTGTGCAGAGTCACAACTCATGTTACCAAATGTCCCCAGAGGATCTCAAAATATAACGTCCTTACCATTGTCATAGACCAATTATCCAAACATAGTCATAATCTTAAGTCTCTACCATAGGCACAGTCTAATAGTTGTATGTCTCTCTCATAGTCTATGGTTCCTATCATACTCAGAACCTAAAGCTGCGTACACACTTCCAATTTTTATCGTTGGAAATGAACGACGAACGATCGATTGGGCAAAAATCGTTTGTAAAAAAAGTAACCAACGACGCCGACGAACGAGGATAGTCGTTGGAAATGAACGACCGGACCGGCGGATCGGACTGGACGACGATCGTTGACCATCTATCGTGTGTACGGTCGTTCACTGATCGTCCATGGTCTGAGCATGTGCGGTGAACGAACGTTCGCTCACTTCCTGTGGTGCACGTCACTTCCTGTATCGTTCAAACGATCGCATCTATCGTGTGTACAATATCTGCGAACGATCGTGTCGTTATCTGTATGTACAGGATCGGTGCTTTACGATCGTTCGCAGATATCGTGCAGGATCGTTCGTCGTTCGTTTACCAACGATAATAATTGGAAGTGTGTACGTAGCTTAAGTGTTGTCTATAGTCATAGTCCAATCTCCCTACCATAGTCACAGTCTAATATCCTGCCATAGTCATAGTCTAATACAATGTTTCTCAACCAAGGTTCTGTCGAACCCTAGGATTATTCCGGAGGTTACTGGGGGTTCCTTGAACCATGAGGAATGTGTGCCTCTCAGGTCAGTTTATTAGATACCAATGATCTTTTTGGCTGTCTGTAAAGGCGACATTCTTCACACAGGACAAAAATTTGAGACAATCTTCCTAATGACAATTATGTGCTGTGAGCTGTGAATATAATAATTATAGCAGAGGTTCCCTAAACCCTAAATGGTATTTCAAGGGTCCCCCCATGTTAAAAAGGTCAACAAAACACTGGTCTAATGTCTGTATTATAGTAACAGTATCCAATATCCTGCCAAAGTCATTGTCTAATGTCCTTACCATAGCCATGGTCTAACGTCCACACCACAGTCAGTGTCAATGTCCCCACCATAGTCTTAGTCTAACATTCCCCATAGCCATATTCTAATATCATATTCAACTGTCTACCATAGTGTAATGTCCTACCATAGACATAGTCTAATGTCTCAAATATAGCCATTGTCAAATATCCCTACCATAGTTCATAGTCTTATGTGTGTGACCCGGCCAGAGCTGCGAACCATGTCCCCCATACGGATCACAGGCTCAGGGCGGCGGGTGGTTTGTGTCTCTGGTTCTAGCATCATGACGTCACTATGGAAGTTTCTTCCCCTTTGAGTAACACACGGCTGCGTATTTGCGGTTCCGGAGACCATAGTGGTTTGCAGGTCCGAAAAGAATGGCGACCACTGGTCTAATGCCTATACCATAGTCATAATCTAATATCCCACCACAATCATAGTCTATTGTTGCAAAAATAGCCATTTTTTTTCTCCCTACCATAGTTATAATCCAATGTTTCCCTTGTAAAATTAGTGTATTGGGAGTCAATGGAGAAAAAAGCCTTTAAATTGGTGGTCAGAGGAAAGGATAACCCCCTATAGTACTGGCTAGAATACCACCATGAAAGACAACTAAAAGCATCATTAAAAAAAAGCATGCACCAAGTGGTGTTGACCCCTGACATCATCACATGAAAGGCCCATCAGCCATGGTTCAAGGAACCCTTAGCAGCTTCTGGAGGAATTCTGCCTATGAATGTCTGGTATAGAAAGTGCATTAGGATTTATTTACCAGCCTTAAAAAGACGGTATTAGGTGCATAGGGTACATTTTTGGGGTGGGGCAATACATCTACACTGCTTAGACAGCTAAACAAATTCCCTATAAATACATATAAAAGCAACATGGGGGGAGGGTTGACAAGCGACAAACCCGATTACTCCTGGACTGCAGAAATTGCCACGGCACACTTGCTAATGGGCCTCCTTCCACCATCAGGCCCCGTAGCAGTGGTATGGCCAGTACAGTTACCCCACCATGATCTATTTGCCTAGTCAGATGACTTTGTCCCTTTAACTGCACAGCTTGTATTCCGTGCCAGTGTTAATATGTCTGTGTGTTTGCACAGCGCTGGCTTATTATCGCACAATGTAATCTAAAGTATGACAGGTCTAAACCAGTCCTCCAAACAGCTGCACCCTGCAGATACATAGCAGACTTACAACAATCAAAAGAAACTTTGTGTAACTTCCTTAGAGAACTCCGGGGTCACGAGAGAAGAGTGACCACAAACGGGAAGAAGAGAATTATCTATAGATACAATGTGTGTTCAATAGGAGCTTGGCTCAGTGTTGTTTCGGGAAATGTCATTGTTCATGAAAAGCATAGCATGGCAAACAGTTCTCCATGGGTCCCTTATTGTAAACCCCCAATGAATGAGATTCAGTTTGCCAAAGCGTTATATAATATTAGTTATTATCATTATACTTTTAGGGTGTTCAGGCTGATGGTGCTGGATTCAATGTCCATTGATCCTAAAACTGTGCAAAGGCCACTTGCTGCTCATTGGACACCAGAAGTTTCAGTGTACCGGTTTTGATCCGGCATCTGTTATCCCAAAGCCCTGATGAAGAGCAGTTGCCTTCCCGAAACGTGTTTTTTCATGTTCTGACAAAAAACATTCCCGCACATATTGGTCTTTCTGTTCTTCTTTACCCCCAAGTTATACCTGGGATTCCTGGTAAGGAGCATCCTCACCAGAGCCATTAGGCTATTGGAACCAAAACATCAAATCCCAAGCACCACTAGAACTTTCATCTATTTATTCAATAGCCTAGTTTACAACATGGAAACATGATATAAGCTTAGGGAAGGTGCATTTTTCCAAAATATTAAACAAAAAGTTTTGCATAGGGTCACTCCTTTAGTCACTAAAGTCTTTGGAACCCTAAACTATGCCCTCAGTGTTGTCCTGGTGTGCAGCCAAACTGCAGATGCCTATGTGTACACAAAGCAATGTTTTCCCAGGTCTAGGTCTATGACTATATAAAGAAAAAGAAGAGGGAAGAAGTTATAGTTTGCTTTATGCACTTTAATAAATGTTTATTGTGCTTTACAAGTATAGTTGTCCTTTAAACCCACAAAGTTTATGGTTAACTTGAAATGCAGGTCATTGCTCTGATGTTATAGTTGGATATCCAGAGAATTCTGACCTTGAAAGTTTTATTGTAGACCATTCGACCTTTCATAAGTGAAAGCTAATAACTGCCTATTTTATTGTGCACGGTTATTCTGGGTAGCGGTATGCAGATCATGTTTCCATAAACATGCAGTTAGCTTAATTGGCTTCCCCCCCCCAAAACTGACCCTAGACTGTATTAAAGACATATGACTATGCTAGGGACATTAGATTGTGAGCTCCTTGAGAGACAGCTAGTGACATGACTATGGAATTTGTACCACGCTGCGTAATATGTTGGCGCTAAATAAATACTGTGTAATAATTATAATAATTTACTACATGCCAAACAACTGGCCCCAATGTGCTCCCAAGTGTGGATAAGCTTTGCTTTGCATGCTATCGCCATAGCCTGCTATGTGACAACCATGTTAGATCTGATTGTGATTATTATTTTGTCATGCAACATTATTGGCATATATAACAGAGCGCAGCATTGATGTTACCAATGAAAATGCAAATAAGTTGTATAAAGCTACACCATCATCAATATACCTATTGTGTTTGAATCAAATGCCCTTGCAAATCCAGATATTATTATGCAAAAGTTCTGTTGACATCATAACTGTGCTGTATAGATCTTGAGCAAAGAACAGAGTGGTGGGAGGGGCCTATCAGGCACGCCTACTTCATGCAGTCTGCAGAGGACTATAGGAGGGGGCGGGACAAGACCACTCATCCTGCACAAGCAGTGACTGTTGTATTGCAGAGGTGCAGGAGTTGTTTTATGCAGATCTGGTTTTGAATACACCTATTTTTGAATGTCCCTTGCCCAAAATATGGAACATACACCTATTTAATGTACAGCACTATGTAATATGCTGGCGCTAAATGAATACTGTTTAATAATAATGAATTATACCACTAGTGGGGTGGTAAGTATTCCAAAGAAGCCATAGCACAACAAACAGTTCATGAACAGTGAACACTGTATGTAAATACATTACTTATGTAAGCTCCAAAAAACAAATATAATAATAAATGTTCATACAGGTTATACCAGTCTGGGAGCAACTGCATTCCTGAGAAGCTATTAAAGCCTAAACCCTATATAAACCATATATATGCATTTAGAACTATTACAACTCATTTGACATGCTGGCTGCATATTTGTTCTTTGATCAGGCTTTTTTTTTTTATCCTGCCCATAACATTTTCCCTGTCCTAGGGTGACACCTCTCACTGTAATATATAAATGTTGCAGCAGCGTTGTCACCCCAACACAAAGAACACCTCACCTGAATGGATAAAAAAGAAATACAAAATAGAGATTTCTGCCTTGTTTTAAAGCGGTCTACAATGCAGTCTCCTAGAGAATTAAATTATATAGTTATAGAAATGAATGATGGGGGATTCAGTATTGCTAATGAAATAAGTCGGTACCTTGCCCAGCACACTTCCTTCTTCCTCCAGGACAGATGACACAGCGTATAGAGACCTAACATGCTTTTATCACCAGCCCATGGTCAGCGCGCCCTGCTGAAAGATCCAGGAGCCCTGATCTGGGATGGCTCTGCCTTTTACATAATCATATTACAAGAGATTTCAATTCTATCTTTGTCTCATGAACACTGCGTGGGAATGGATTTATGAAAACTGTTATGGATCAAATATGGGAGATGATTCGGGGTACCGGTCAATGACGTTACATTAACCAAGTCTCTGATGTGACTGCCAATGTCTGGTAGACCTCTATGACCACGACTTAGATGGTCGTATAAACACACGGTGTCACCGGCTTCCAAAGTAGATGCATCATGTCAACACCTTTTATTTTAGGCGCACGTCTACGATCGCTGTCGTCAGAATCATCGTCTGTTTATGCTGCAGAACTGACAATGGCATTTTAAAGGATTCCTTTAATCATCAACATTTTCCTGTTTTGCTTCACTAAAATTAAAAAACATACACTTGAAATTTTTCATAGAAATCTAATGACTTAATAAACCAAGGGTGTTATTCTTAATATCCTAATCACCCAGGGATGAAGGTTTTAAAATCTATATGATTCTGCAGAGTTTTTCAAATAAATGTTTTTATTTTGCAGGAGGTTGTAGTCATTGTTGGACAATGCAAACAAGGAGCCCCTGTGCAGACCTAACTTTGACCTAACAGACCTAACCTAACATCTCCCAATGAACATTGAAGATTTTGGGCCTTTGTAGGGGCTTCTGTTGGCTGGTCCATGGCCCTCATGCAGCAGCATACTTTGAACTTCCCTATGTTTGCCTCTTTGTGTCCAGGGCCTTTGTGGAGGGGCCCCCTGTTGGCTGGTCCAGGGCCCTCGTGTAGCAGCACTGTTCACCTCCCTATGTCCAGCCCTTTTCTTACAGGGCTTTTGCAGGGCCCCTGTTGGCTGCTCCAGTGCCCCCATACAGCGGCAAACTGTGCACCTCCTTATGTCCAACTCATTTTGTCCAGGGCCTCAAACAGCTTTGCACACACAGGCTTTTTGACTTTTGTGACTACTTATGAGACAAAGAAACAAGAAGGTGACAACATGGCTTATTCTGCGGTAAAAATCACACAGCAATGTTGTCACCCTGTGAAGATGGTTTTCTTAGATAGCTATGTAGTTTTAAACGAAGAAAGAAATTTAAGTTTTAAGGGGTTTTAGCAGCTGGATTTTGATTTTACCCAATTTGATTTTGCCCAATTCTGACCATTGTGCGGTTTGGAGTGGATGTTGTCAGGTAACAATATGGAAGATATATTGGCCAGTTTTATCTTGTGTCCCCATTGGGGGAATCTTCCCTGACTTTATGTCCCAGTGACATGGCCTAGCAAGGTGCTACTATGACAAGTTGTTACACATTGGACACTAACATTAAAACCTCAACATTTTGACCCTTCCCTTTACCTCCAGTGTCCACCTAGGGATGAGTCCCATTTCCGAGTCCCACTGCATCCAATATGGAATACAGCATTAACATTATAGAGTCTCTCACCTTTTTACAGTCTCGGCAGACTTTTGCTCGGCAATCTCTTTCTCCAGTTCCCTCTCTTTGGCCTCTTTCTGTCCGATTGGACAATCCTCCGGGACAGTAAACAGTGAGAAGCCATCTTTGCTGTCCTCTTCTCGCAGAACTTTGGCAAAAACTTTCTCAGCGAGGAGCCGGACCTGCTCATCTACCTCCGAAATGTTAAGGCGGGGAAAGTGCCGGGGCATCTCTCCTAGAAGAAAAAGAGAAATGTAATGTGATTACATGACAAAGGATTCCCAGAGAACTGGGATTCAGTAAATTGTCAACAAATCAGTATTTTTCTTTGTAGTAGCAGGCTGGGAGTAGGGTGCAAAAAGGATGAGCTAATGAGCTACAGATGGGAGCGGTAGTGCTGGTCTGCTACGTCTCTCCTGGAAGTAGGGGGCAAAGCTGATGAGTCACTGCTGGGAAGGAGAGCAGGGGAAGCTGACCTGCCGAGTAATTCCCGGGACAAGGGGTAAGGGCACAAAGAGCTGAGCTGCTGAATCACTGCTGGAAGGGGCAAGAAAGGGGGCGCTGAGCTGTGGAGTCACTGCTGGGACCACGGAGCAGAGAGAGTTGTTGGGGTGGTATCAGGAAATTAGTTGCCAAGTCATTGTTGCTGGAGGGACAGAGGGAATTGAGCTGTTTAGTCACTCCTGGGTTGGGGATTGAGCTGCTCATTCAGGTCTGAGTGGGAGAGTGGAGGAAGCTGAGGTGATGAGTTACTCTGGGGCAAAGGAGCTGAGGAGCTGGGTGACTACTGGAAGGTGGAAGCAGGGAGAGCGAAGCTACTGAATAACTTCTTGGAGGTAGGAGCAGAAGGAAATTGGCTGCTGGGGAAAATATGGGTAGATGAGTTACGGAGACATTGCTGGTGGCAGTGTAGGGGGAGCTGAACTGCTGAGTGATTTCTGGGAAGGTGCAACAGAGGGAGATGAGCTTCTGGGGGAAGAAGGGGAAGCTGAGCTGCTGAGTTACTTTTGGGCAAAAGGGGGAAGGGCAGAGGGAGCTGAGCTTCTAAATCACTGGAAGGGGGAAACAAGTGAGCTGAAACTGCTGAAAGTGGTCAGGGGAGCTGAACTGCTTACTCACTTTTAAGAGATAGAATCAGAGGGAGCTGAGCCATTTAGAGCGAAGGGGGAGCTAAGCCATTTGGTCACTCCTGGGGTGGGGGCTAAGGTGCTCAATCAGTTTTGAGAGGGAGAACAGGGAACCTGAGCTGCTGAGTTACTTCTGGGCGAAAAATGTGGGATGGCAGAGGGAGCTGAGCTGCTGAGTCACTGCTGGAAAGGGTAGGGGGGGCTGAGCTGCTGAGTTACTGCTGGAAAGGGTAAGGGGAGCTGAGCTGCTGAGTGCTGAGCTGCTGAGTCACTGCTGGAAAGGGTAAGGGGAGCTGAGCTGCTGAGTCACTGCTGGAGAGGGTAAGGGGGGCTGAGCTGCTGAGTCACTCGTGGGGGAAGTATTGGGGGGATTAGTTGAGTCATTCCTGGAAGAAGGGAGCGGGGGGGGCTGAGCTTCTATGTCAGTGTCAATGTCATAGAAAAGATTTTACTATGTCAGTGAGATTTTCAGCATTTTTACTGCCTGTGAAGAACATATAAATGGTGAAATATCCATATCTTGTTCTATTTCAAGAACATTTTAAGAACATTGAGAACAAACCTGGCCCATTATCTGTTCTTTAGAATGATCCAATTACACAATGGTGTCACCTGCTTACCGCAGACTGTCACACGCCCTGACCTCATTGTCCCATCTGACTCATCAGGATGAGATCACTGATATTCCATTCCAACAAACCTGACATGTAATTGATATGAGATTACAGATACATGTGACTGAAGATGGAAAGCCGGTAGAAGCAATAAAAACCTGGATTCTATCTTTTGAAAAGAACTCTAAAAGCATTATAGCTGTTTGGCATCAATAGAGCTTGCACATAGTCTATTGTTTTATTCCTAGCAGATCTTACCGATCAGGTATTAGGGTCAGAAAAGAGAAGAGTCCACTGAGCAAGAATGATTGCCCCCCTCTCTCCATGAACACCTAAAGTAAAAACCAGCTTTGTTTGTTTCCATCCGTGTCCTGTTTGGGGAATACCCTAACTTGTTTGGGGAATACCCTAACTTCCTGTCCCAGAAACACAACAGGAAGTGAGAGAAAATCTTCACTGGGGGAAATCCCATTTAATTGGACACCATCATAGGAACAGTTGTCCCATTTTGAAATTCCCATCCACTGGCAACAGTAATATTTTGGACCTCCCATCAGTTTCTGTCAATGACAGTGGGATGAATCTTATCCAGACCAGATAGCTGTCACTCTGCCCCCCCGCCCCTTCCAACTTGTGTGGCACCGGTGCCACAATTGCACTTGCAGTCATAGGTTGCTGTTCTGTACCACTTGTCACAGCTGTATGGAATGGTTGACAGGCCCATGAGGAGGATGTGCAACAGTAAATCATCCATGACATACAGCCCCAGGACTTTGGTTGCACACAGGGTTGTGTGGCTGTTGGAGGTGATGGGCCACCGGAGCACTAAAACAACCCAGTTCATGAATATATTTTTTTTAACCATGAAGAACTGATGGCCTGCAGCAAGGGTGTGGACCAGAAGCTGGCTGTGACATATGCAGGTAGCAATAACATATGGCAAATACTTTTTTATTGAATAGAGGTCCAATGGTGATCTCTATGTCACCACCCCCCTTACCCCATCCCAAACGATTGAGTTCAGAAGTTTCCAATAAGGGATCTTGTTTATATTACGGCAAACAAAGACATTGCAGACAATTGTGCTCTTCTCAACTTATGGTCACAGTTTGATGAGGGCCCCTTTCTGTTCCACCCCGAGAACAAAGCCAGCTCCATGAAACATAACCTGATGAGCTTGATCTGAAAAATTAGAGCGGCCTGAAGTATACCCTATTGAACTACAGCTATCAATCAGCTCTTCTCATCCAACATCAGTATCTGGCTTTACAAATGTCTTTTTGTCTACAAAGTCCCACAGACAGCCTCCAAATTCTGGTGAAAAGTCTTCCCAGAACAGGCAATGCTTTCGAAATGTAGACTAGAGAATTAAGAGGGCCCCTTTATGGTTCTTCTATGAGGCCCCTTACACCCTGGACTTCAACCCCATACTGTATATCATGCAGAAGAGGCCCAGTACATTCCAGAAGATGCCTGTACAATAACTGCTGGTCATCTTCCAAGAATGTGACAGCCCATAGAGGCAAGTGTGGAGCATCCAAATTGGACTGAGTAAGATAACATAGCTGGCACCGAACCAGCAGGACTGTCACACCAACCCCAAGAGCAACTGCCAACACTGAGCTGCCACTGTATTGCCACATGTTCTCTGAAATGATTTATGGTTTTTATGTTGCTGCCAATGAGACAGGATTGACACCATTGCTGAAATGATCGACCTTCTCACCATGCTCAGTTACCCAACCGTTGTAGCTCAGCCTCCACAGGAAACTCAACATGTGTCATAACAGCAAAAGGCGGATGTGTAAAGGAGAAGAGTTCAGTAATTAAGAAGAGTTTCCTAAATTAGCTATACACACACGGGGAAGTGTACCAACAGACACAAGACAACACAAATATAAAGCAAGGTGTAAAATAAAAGCAAGTGAAATAAAAAAGTACTTGTGATACCACAACAATGACAAAAAATGAGCCAATCTTGGTGTATATTTTACAGTCCAGAACACGTTTAAAGTATCTTTGGACATCATGGGATCAAAACAATCAATCAAACTTTTTGGAAAACGTAAGAAGAATAAAGAGTAAGACACAAAATAAGCAGAAACAGATATTTTGTTGGACCAAACTTGGAAAAGATGTTTTACTTTAGGTGGCCAATGGTATTTAATGGTATTTAATGCCTTGTGTGGCCAATGGTCCTTAATGTTGGACAGTGTGAACATTCACAAAAAGGGTTTGGCGAGTTTGGGAATATGGGAAAGCTTACCTAATGATCCAGAGACAGACATTGTTTTTAGTATAAAAGCTGGTTAACTTTGAACTTTGGTAGGTAAGGCTGGTCTGAAGGGAGGTAATTCCAACACGTGAGCTTGGTCTTGTGTAAGGTAAGTAGGGCTAGTCCAGGAACAAATCGTAAAGGAGATGAAGTCAAGCAGGCCTCAGGTGTAAGTCTTGAAAGATAGTCCAAATCCTTGGTTTTACAACAAACCAGTCAAGTACTGTTTCCAAGCCCTTAACCTTGTCCTACTTCTAGTCCCAAGGGAGCTTAGTCTTGTTCTTCTCCCAGTCCTGAGGGAGCTTAGTCTTGTTCTTCTCCCAGTCCTGAGGGAGCTTAGTCTTGCCTGCTTCCTGTCCAGCAGGAGCGTACCTTTGTTCTACCCTCAGTCTTGAGGGAGATGGGTTCTGATCTACTCCTACCACTTTCAAAGGTAAACTCAGTTTTGCTCCCAGCCCTTTAAGAGGTATGTCCTGTCCTGCCCCCAGTCTCGTAGGAGGTAGATCTTAATCTCCTCCCATTATTGTAATAGCTTTGAATCCACTCCCAGATTGTAGGAGGTTTTTGTCTATCTCCTAGTCTTTTTGTAGGGAAACCCAGTTTTAAAGTAAGTTCTGCTATACAGTAGGTCCTGAGGAGTAAGTTCAATGCTAGTGCAGGTGATTCCAAGAGGTGAGCTGGCCCACAGATGTTTCTCTGATGCTGCACTGTCTCCTGCCTCTCTCAGTCTGAGCTGAGCTCTTGCAGTCAAGATGTTTTGCTCTGACACCCTAAAGGAGCTGGGTCATTCTGAGAAACTTGAACACTGACAGCGAGGAGGAGGAGGAGGAGGAGGAAGCTTGACTGTGATGACAGATTAGCATTGCTTGCATCTTAGGAAGGGAGGTATTTTTAGAGCAGATTACAAGCTGTATTAATTCTCGCCCAGTCACTGCTCTGTGCTGTTGTTGTTATAGTCACGTCATGTCAGATACCTGTTTAACATACCTGTCACCTGATTCATATGCCGCAACATTCAGAAACATTGACAACATTACTTTTTCCTGAGTCAGCGAAGCTATATCTACTGCGAGGAAAGTGAACAAGACAAGACAAAGATACCTCTCAAACACCCCTGATTAGAAGTTACTGCCCCCCTGTAGAACCAAGTCCCAATTACCTCCTTGGTTGTCCTACTTTTTGGGTGAATATACACTTCTAAAAAAAAGGTATTAATTACCAATAAAAAGTCTTATTTCACACCAAACCTTCCATTATTCATTATTCCATTATTCATATTTTTACAAGCAAATATAAGGGAAATTTAGTTGTTTGTGCGTATTCTTTTTTTACAGGATGCAAAAAGGAGTTGTGGCGGTAGGAGTGGGGGGTTATTTGCCTTTCCGCTAAAAAGTCTACTTCTCTGTCTCCAAAAGTTGGGACGTATGAGCGACAAGGGAGCAAGGAGCACAGGGAAAGTGGAGGCAAAAAAAGAGGGAAAAGGACAAGTTCAATCCACTTGGACTGAATGGGAAGCATGGGACAAGATTGACAGAATAGGCCCCAATAATAGAGAGCACAGGACAGGGTAGAGGGCACATTGGCAAAATGCAGGACACAGGGAAGATAGGGGGTGGCAAAGAACAAGATAAAGTGCAGAAAACTAATTGGAGGGGACAGGAAAAGATGATAAGCATATGGGATTATAGCAAATACAGGACAAGATGGACAGCACAGGTTAATATGGAGGGGTCAGGACAAAATAGAATATAGCAACATAGCAAGCACAGGAAAAGATGATGGGTATAGGACGAGGTGGAGGGCATGATGGCAAAATGAAAGGCAAATAACAAGATGGGAGGAGGGAGAGACCAAGACAGACAGCACAAGGCGGAGGGGACAGGACAAAATGGAAATTACATTGCAAGCACAGATGAAGGGAAAAAGGGCAAAGTATAGGGCTCAGACACGGGGCATAGGACATGATGAGTGCACAATACAAGATAAAGAGGCAGTAAAGGTTTTTGGGACAAGCTAAATTCTTATGGACTAAATAGAGAGCATGGGGCAAGATAGAGAGCACAGGACAAGATGTGGGGCACAATACTTGATGAAGGGTGCAGGGCAAATTAAAACCTATAGGGCAACAGTTGGGCCATGGGGATAACTGGCAGGGCAGGATAAGATGAAGGCCAAAAGGACAAAATGCAATGCACAGGAAAAGATAAAGACGTCAGACAAAATAGGGAGCACATTGTAGAGCTGAGTGTATGGAATGGGATTGGGGGAGGGGGGGGGGCACAGGGCAAGATGGGCACCAAGGGACAAGATGAGGAGCACAAGACAAGGTTGAGGCTGTGGAACAAAACAGAAGCTATGGGAGGGGTTGGGAAGCACTGAACAAGATAAAAGGCTCAGGACAGGAATAACAAAACAGGAAAAAACAGTAGCTGTGGAAAAAGAAGCAAATGAGGAACATGCAGCTAAAAATGTAAACATCAGGAAAACAGAAAAAGAGCCAAAGTGAAGAACGTAGACGTAGGGCACAGGACAGAGGACATGCGACTTGTGCCATTTGGGTAACAAGGGACAAGAAGAAGAGCAGAGGGCATATGACAATCCACGCAGATGCAGCACCTTCCACGTAACACACGTGAGGTGTAATTAAAGTGCACAGTAAGCATGACATGAGCTGCGCCCATATGGTGCCAGTATAATAAGCCACGGGACACTCAGGTGTCTTCGAAGGTAAGGGACCAGCCTGTACAGCGGGCACACCAGGACAGCCACCATCACATTATCAGAATCACAAAGGGGTGATAGATACCACATAGAGTTGCGAATTTGTGCCGGGTGTTGTGAAAGCCTGGCATACACGAATCAGTTTGACATGATTAGCCCACACCAGAACGTGGGTGCAGAATGTGTACGGAAAAAACATGCGTCAGCCCTGCGGCAAAAACAAAAAAGACCGACAGCTGGTCAGAACAAGCGCAATAAACACAACAACATTCATGTTTCCAAAAAACAAAAATGAACTGCTTGCTGGTGCAAATTTGTCAAAATCTTTACATTTCGGTCACCATAATGTATACCACGTTTCTTTTTGAGCTATAAAATCCAGAACTTGTTACTATCCCACAATCTCTGCTGCATGGCAGTTCCAGGTGTCGACTACTCTTCCTGTAAAAAAACAATCCGCAGCGCCGATTCCTTTTTTTTGTAGAAGTTTTGTTTTCTCCCAACATAACATTTATTCTTTTATTCTTGCCTGACCTTGTCAGCAGCAAAGTCACCGAGCGTAGGGAGCTGTCCCACACCCTGCAAGTATTTGCACAATCATGCAGCAAATATTATCCCATGCATGGATCGCAGGAAATGCCCCTAGGTGCAGAGAAGTAGAATTCCCCTTACCTGATTGCTGGATGGGGTACAGGTGATGATCTACAAGAGCCCTGAAGGTCCTGGCGTGATGGACGGTTCTGCGAAAGTCTGAAGATCCGGTTACCTGCAGCTTTTCATCCGATTCAGGAAACTCCTTGCAGGATCAGCTTTCAGTCCCTCTGCTGGAAAATAAATTTATTATCATTTATCTGGCTACCAGCACTTTGGGTAGTCCTTGGAGCCGTGTCAAACCTAACCCTAATAGGGCAGGGGAGTGGTGGAGCGGCCCTGAGTGCACACTACACTCTTCCCAGAATAAGCGGAGTGCGCAGAGAACAGAAAGACGAAGAAGTCGTCTCCGGCACTTCCTGAACAAACCACCAACATGCTTTTTGTTGTCCTGGTATCCGTTTAAAGGGACGCCGTTCCTACTTGTTCCTCACCTGATGTAACTCTACACCTGGTCATTTACAGTGTACACAATGTCAGAAGGATAATAATTATAATGATAAAAGTCTCCGGCGATTGTTAAAGATAAATGTAAATGAGTGTGCAATGGGCGAATGAGCATGCAATGAATCCCAACATTGGCCAACTTTACGCTCATTCATTGCACCCGACTACAGATGTGATCATAGATATGTCAGCTGACTAGTGAACGCACATGTGCGACGCTGTGCACGGCATTCGCCGTCTTGCAACACCTGCACACATGCTTGTAACTGAATGATATCGCTGGAATAAATCTGGCAGGCGGGACCGCTCGTGGTATTGGCGGATCATCGTCTTTCTAGGGCATCTGCGATTTTTTTTATTGGCTTTGAATGAAATTCATCTAACATCTGTATGAAACTTTCATTTGGGGTGAAAAGTAAACATACCTTGTACATTTCAATCGTCAAGCTACAATAATAGTTGTACTGCTTACCTTTCCATCCTCCATGTAGCTATGATGGTGATCCCGAGTTCCGAGCCCCTTTTTCCCATTGTGCTTTCCCCATTTCTCTGCAAAAAAAGAAAAAAAATCAGATTAAAGGGGAAAAAATACATACAGGTGAAGGTGGGGTGGTACAGGGGGCGGAGTCTAAGTTTTCTAGGCTCTGATTGGTTGCAATGTTTTGCACATGGGTTATCAGGTCATATTAAAGAAAACCTGTTGCATAATATAAAAGATCCTAGAAAAAGAAATGGCACTGCAAAAAAGGAAAAAATAAAACAGAATAAATATCTACAGATAAATAATAATATATGGTGGTCTGGCACAAAGACGTGATAGGTGGAGTACTACCTGTAAAGAATCAGCAATACCGACTTCTAAATATCTGTCCGGACATGTTTAGAGCTGGTGATCCTGCCATGAAGGGTCCTGTTGCTGGGGTGACAACGTTCTTTCTTTATTCCTGTCTGCCCCTGCGTAGGTTGCAGAGAATGACCAGATGGCACTCTGTGCTTTAATTGCCTGTTGTAATTCATTTAAAGGGGTAGTCTGCACCCATTAATTGAACAGGAGAAATATAGAATTAGCACCCTCTAGAGGTCATGTCATGTTACTACATCACAAGGGGCATTTGGTGGGCTATTGCCCCATTCCTTTTAAAAGTAGTGAATGCCTCAAAAGTGATGATTGAGCTGATCTCCATTGTTTCCAATAGTTTTCTCCACTTTTAAAGTGACAAACCCTCAATGGGAAATATAAATTGGAGATCTGGGTGATCGCTGCTTTATTAAAATTTTAATCGGTCATCAAAAAATGCCAAAAAAGGGTCAATCTTTTCAGCTAATCCCTACTTTTAAATGGAAATGGCATAATTTGTGTATCAATACCACCACTGGATATGAAATAGCCTTAATGCCCCTTTAAAATAGCCCCCCAAGAGTGGCCGATTCAGCACAGAAAGCCCAGGCATGGTTTAATGTTGTCACCATTATGGGATCGCCCTGATTTATGCCAGGCAGCCATTGCTGGGGTGCAGGTGGGCAAGCAGTGGCTGCACCTATTTACTGTACAGCGCTACGTAATATGTTGGCGCTATAAAAATCCTGTTTATTATTATTATTAATAATAATAATAATAATAATAGAGGTTGCAGAAGATCAACAACACTGAGATGATGCAAAAAAGGTGACAACGAATATTTTTAATTCCCGCTGCCGATCTGCTGTGCATGCCTTAGGACCCAACCACTGCCCAATGGTCCCAGGCATTTTTGGATGACAGATCAGGCTGTCTATGGCGGCTTCCAGCTGCAGCAGGACAGGACAGGTCCTCTTCATATTGATTCCTCACTAATGGATCATATGGCATAAAGCTTTTAAATGTGTAATGGAGCTATTATGGGTACTGTAATGCGGTTCGATTTCCCTCCCCTGCACTCTAATGGCTTCCTCTGGCATTTATACGGTTATTCGCCAATTTGCAAGCAGACCGTCTGCGAGCGAGATCACGTGTGCTGTCACTGCTGATTAAAGTGGACCTGTCAGTAACTTTACAGGTGCATCAATAATTTTGTGACCTATTTTATGCAGCAATAGGAGAATTTTTTAATAATCCTAAAAAATGACTTTGCCTAGGCTGAGATGATTTCATCAGTCTGCTGCAGGAAAAGGAAGAATTTCTTTAGTTTCCTCCACCCAGTGATCAGATTGCAATATTGTAACTTTGTAGCAGGTCACATAGTGAGAAGATGCAGCAGAGGCTGATCTGTGTCAAACACATTTAATGGTGACTTTAGATGAAGCCTGGGATAAGTAGATATTGACCTTCTAGAGGGAAAGAAACAGGTGAAGGCAAAGTCGGGGCAGCACTGTGATCTCCGCTGCACTCAATATGAAATATTTAAAGAGAACCTGGTTCAATGAAGGACTTTTTTTATTTAAATGGACATTTAGCTGGTGTTGCTGGTACATGAGGGTTCCCTCCATGCCAACATCTCCTGACTAAGAGAAAAGAGAACCTGTCAATGGCATCTTTACTTTGCACGGATTTGCAAAGAATCCAGATGGGGTAATTGCTGATTTATTTTTAAATGTCCACATTCTGAGACCACAGTTGTGACAAGTGTGCAGTCAGTGAAATGCAGTCCCTGGCAGACCCCCATTACTGACTTACCATGCCTTGTTCTATACTGTGTCCCCATATGGAGGAGCAGGGCTTTGCTTCCTAATGTCAGAGCTGACCCCCCTGATGACTGCAGATCTCCATGCCCCATGCAGAAAGCGCAGATCCTCCATAGAAGCAGGGAGATCCGTGCACTGCAGGGCGTCAGGTACAGCTTCCCCTCCAGCAAAGAGAACAGTAAGCAGCACAGTGGTGACAACACCAAATCGTATCTTAGATCTGGTGGGAGTGATAGCCACATACAGCAGTGCCTTAGATGATCTCACGCTGCAGATGCACAGCCATAAAGCGCACAGCACAGAAAGAGCCCTCCTATGGTTCTTCTGCTTTAAAGAGAACCAGTCACCATTAAACATTTACTGACCATAGCTCAGTATTTTGGTGAAGGCACCCTATAGCTGTGTCCTTAAAGTTTGGGGCCCCTAGGTCCCCTTCAGTGACGCTCTGTCGTTCAATCTTAACAGGTTCCCTTTGAGTCTTCATTTTTCACCTCACCAAAGGAGACAGCTGGAGTGTCATTGTGTGATTGTGACAATGCCATAGGAACTGACGTGTGATTCTTTGAAGCACGAGAATATTCGTAAAAAAAAATCAGTGTCTGATGTTTCTTATCATGAGAATGCTCAGGTGAAAAAAAATGATGTGAGATTTCTCACAGCATGAAAATGCTCAAATAAAGGAATCAATGCTGGATTCAGATAAAGGAATCAATGTAGGATTCTTCACATTATGAAAATGCCCAGACAAAGGAATCAACGTGAGATTCTTCACATTATGAAAATGCTCAGATAAAGGATTTGATGTGAGATTCTTCCCAGCCTGAGAATGTTTTATTGGAATCAGTGAATTAGTCTTCCCAACATGAGAATGCTCAGGTGAAAGAATAGATGTGTGATTATTCCCAGCATGGAAAAGCTCAAATAAGGTGCATAAGATTCCTAATTTGTAAATCTTGGGAATACTTGTGAAAAATCTGTGTGTCTGATGTTTCCTATTATAAGAATGCTCAGGTGAAGGAATCAAAGTGGGATTCGTCACAGCATGAAAAAGCTCAGATAAAGAAATCAGTGTATGAATCTTCCCAGCATGGAAATGCTCAGGTGAAGGAATCAATGTAGGATTCTTCAACCCATGAGAATGTTTAGATATAGGAATTCTTAGCATAAGAATACTCAAGTGAAGGAATCACTGTGTGATTCTTTCCACCATGAAAAACTTAAATAAAGGAATCATTGTACAAATCTTCACAGCATTAGGATGCCTAAATAAAGGAATCAGCCTTGGATTCTTCTTAGCGTAAGAATGCTTGAGTAATGGAATGAATGTGGGATTCTTCTCAGCATGAAAATGATCAGGTTAAGAAATCAATGTGTAATTCTCCCCAGCATGAAAACTGATCAGATGAAGGAATCAATGTGGGATTCCTCACAGAATGAGGATGCTCAACTAAAGGA
>NC_092866.1:61556219-61561869 GCF_032062135.1 Pyxicephalus adspersus | reverse complement strand
ATGCTCAGGTGAAGGACTCAATGTGGGATTCTTCAGAGCATGAGAATGTTAAGTGAATAAATAGATGAATGAGAGAGCTCAGATAATAAGGAACCAATGTGGGATTCTTTGCTCCATGAAAAAGCTCAGGTTAAGGAATCAACATGGGATTTTTGGAACCATGAAAATGCTTAGATAAGGGAATCAATTTAGGATTCTTCCATGCTCAAGTAAAGGATTAGATATGGGATTCGTCCCAGGATGAAAATGCTCAGGTGAAGGACTCAATGTGGGATTCTTCAGAGCATGAGAATGTGAAGAAATAGATGTGTGATTTTTCCCCGCGTGAATGAGAGAGCTCAGATAATAAGGAACCAATGTGGGATTCTTTGCTCCATGAAAAAGCTCAGGTAAAGGAATCAATGTGGGATTCCTCCTCAGGCGCATGTTAGGCTCAGGTTTACCTTTCACACATAGCGTGTCTCATGTACTAATGTAACCATTTGCCTCATACCCCGGCACTAAATATAGCGTGTTTCCATGTATGATGAACCTGCCATCCCTGATGAATAATAATGATGTCTCTGCGCCTGCCACGCCTCCCCCACGCCGCACCTGTCTGATGGCCGCCACCCATTATTGCACCTTTTATGTAACCTTACATAACCAGGCTGTCATTGTTACATGGAAAACAAATGAATATTTGTGATGCAACCAAAATAATCATCACAGCTGACGATGTGAGCAAAATGAGTTAAATAAAATCACAATCCATGGGTTTGATTCAGCGCACAGTGGCGCGTCGATAGTGCACAGCTACTAAAATAGCTTCATTTTTATAGTTGGTGCTGTAAAATTAAATGAGGCGGGTTTCTATTCCAGACCCAGTAATAATTTATTTCTATTGGTTACTATCTGAGAGTGAGACGTCATTGGACAGCTAAGGGTCAACCCTGTGATCAGGAATATTGGCAATTGGCTTATGATCACATGATCATGTAATGATAACGAATCAGATAGTGATCAGTATTTAAACACAGTAAAGCTGCTTTGTGGCTTCTCCTTCACTGCCAGTGAATGATTCATACATTTACAGAGAGGGAGGGTGTGTTTTATTAATCCCCTGTATTATTATTATTATAATAAACAAGATTTATATAGCGCCAACATATTACGCAGCGCTGTACATTAAATAGGGGTTGCAAATGACAGACAGTGACACAGGAGGAGAGGACCCTGCCCCGAAGAGCTTGCAATCTAGGAGGTGGGGGAAGGAACTTCTCCTCCTCCTGTATCACTGTCTCTATCTGTCTTTCATTTGCAACCCCTATTTAATGTACAGCGCTGCGTAAAATGTTGACACTATAAAAGTCCTGTTTATTATTATTTTTATTATTAATAATAATAATAATAATAATATATACAGATCATATTCATACCCCCTGCAGAAACATCATGTGATTGGCTGGCTGTTTTTCCCTTATATGGACTGATCATGTGACTACAGCAGGCCGACTCTCCTAAGATCATGTATCAGTATCTGCAGAACAGAAGCAGGTAAGCGCTGCAAAGTCTGCAAAAATACTGAGCAGCTTATAACAGAAGAGGAGTTGCACTTTAAGTCCTGAGTGGACACACACAATATCAGAGGTCGTCATGTTGAGCTCGGTGTGACAGATTGGTTATAATTAGCTAATCCTATTGAGCAATATCGGTGTTGAAATGAGCGGGATATTTGATGAGGTGCAGACACGCAGAGGTCCTTCTTTAATCTCCCCAAGGACACAGCAGCTGCACCGTCACATGTCACCAACGCAATTTTGTTTTCAAGATCCTCGAATGAAGGTCAGACACCTCGGCGTTGTCACCGATAATGAATGAGAAGATCGTATTGAATGTACTGTATGGAGAAGTTATTTCAGGGTTTCCTTTCCTGGTCAGGAATTACATGCAGGGGCTGTTTATTTATTTATTGGTATTTGTATTCTTTTTATATTTGCAGCTTTTGGTAAAATAATCCCTGGCGGGTGTCAGCCCTGCGCGGCATCTTTGGATAAACTACTCCACGATATGGGCAGCAGGGTGGCTCAGTGGTTAGCACTCCGGCCTTTGCAGTGCTGGGTCCCAGTTTCGAATCTCGGCCCTTACTGCATGGAGTTTGTAAGTTCTCCCTGTGTCTGCGTGGGTTTCCTCCCAAATTCCAAAAACATGCAGTTAGTTTATTCGCTTCTCTCCTTGGACCAGGGGTGGGCAAACTTTTTTAGTCAGGTGCCACAATCTAAAGTAAAATTTGACAGGGGCTGGGCCAATGGGAGAGTGGGCGGGGTTATGTCATCATGACGCCACTGAACGTGACATCATAATGGCATAACCCCACCCACTCTCCCATCGCAGGCTCAGATCCGGGGGACGTGTCCCGCGGCTTTGGTCGGTTCCCCCCCCCTCGTCAGCAGGGTCCTTCTCCTGACCCTGCTCAGGGGCACCAGCCAAAGCCACGGACCACCCAAAGGGCCAGAGAAACATTCCTATTGGGCTGTAAACGGCCCGCGGGCCGTAGTTTGCCCATGCCTGACTTAGACTGTAGTAATGACATATGACTATGGTAGAGACATTGGATTGTGAGCTCCTTTATGGGACAGCTAGTCACATGACTATGGGCTTTGTACAGCGCTGCGTAATATGATGGCGCTATATAAATACTGTGTAATATTAATAATATAAAAGCCAATCATTCTAAAATCTATTGGAGGAACTAGAAGCTCTCACGAACGTGCAGAGGACACCGGACAGATGTGACTTTTTTTTCTCTTGCAAGTAGAAAATCATTATAACAAAATTCATCCAATTTACAGATCAAAAGGGAAGAAATAGGAAAAGTTTATTGTTGGGGGTTAAATACCCCTGAAGCTCACCTTGTCCTGATAAATGCCATGCAGACATAGGTGTGGTGCAAGCAGACAGGAAAAGGAAGCTGAAGGATTTTTTTCTTGCACATGATTGGATGGATAAAGTCAGCTGAGCTTCATCTCATTTTTTTAGCTAAGTGAAGCATCCCTTGAAAGAGGAGAATTCACTTTGCTATGTGAACAGCTGATATTCCTTTAGTGAATGACACTCAATGTATTTACAATGTACCAGTGAGAACCAATTCCCTCATTTCCTATACTGGTGTCAGGGTTAGGGTGCAAATCCCCCCTCCTCACACTAAGGGCCTGCGCACATGGTGGAGATGTTGCATGAGGGTCTCTCCTATGGCCTATATAATGAATGAATGGGAGGGAGTGAGCAATTGAGCAACCAGGGGGCAGCAGAGATGTCAGGGGTAGATATTCCTATTCCCCCCTATCTAAACTTAGCCCAATACTCTTTAAACCAGGGGAAGACATAGGGAAGGGCAAAGTGGCATGAAGACCCTGGACCCTCCCCAGCCAACAGGGGTCCTCATGGAGCCCCAAGTCAGTTCTGCCCTAGTGCCCACTGTTGGCTACATCGGCCACTGCTGCTATCCTAAAATGTATATAAACTCAAGGACAAAAATGTAATATATTCCCTGTCCCTAGATGTGGTGGCTGCATTAGTTTTCTCTTTTCTTTATTTTTACCTGCTGACCCTGCTAATAAAACACTTCCTGTCCTAGGGTGACAACAATCATTCTATGCAGTGTATCTATAGAAAAGCGTTGTCACTTTAGGTGATAGTTTCCAGTAACAGATGATGGAAGGAGCGCTGTACACACACGATGCACATCAAGGGTGGTGAACAAGCGCAACCCCACTGTGCTCACCTTCAAAAAAAAGCACAGAGGATGTTTCCCATCAATCATTCATCAATCCACCTTGGCAGATTGATGGATTACATGGAGGAGCACTGTACCTATGTCCAATCTTTGCACAAAACTAGCATGGCCATTGACATTAGAGGACAGTCATCTAACGTGTACATAGTCTTAACAAATGACAGATCACAATAACATAGAGGGGAGGTCTTTTGTAGTCCTCAGGAAAAGCTGGGAGCATTGCAACTGGTGCAACAAACAGAGAGCACAAAAAGGTGGCAGGATCAACATCTTTTTTTTATAATTAAAGCAGGGATACAAATACAAAGGTAGAAATTTCCTGCAGATGTCCATTACAGACAGGTTCTCTTTAATATTATATTTTGTTTCCAATGGACCTGCAGTAAGTGCAGCCATAAATAATGTCAGATGATAGGAATCTGAGATGGAAAAGTATAAAAAACAGACAGAAGGTTCTGATTTGGCTTTAATGTATTTTATTTTTATATGAATATTTTATCTCTGAAACCGTCGAGCCATTAAAATCAATTTAGAACCTTGGCGATGCTGAGACACGTTCAGTGATTTGGCTCCTATCCAGGCAGAGCCAGGTGCCAAAAATGTATATTTATATTAGGAATGACCCCACCAGGGTTTTCTATGCAGTGCAACCTACAGGGGGCAGATACCTACCTGATATCTGTTTATTAGAAACCTTCAGATATTACAATATCCCTTCAACCACTTCTGCTTTATGTAATGCTTCAACATCCTTGTGACACCAGGGATTTATTGCTAAACAGCATTGGCAAAGAAGAGAAGGAAATGACAGCTGCTTGCTTGGTATATTTTAGCTTTAGAGCTGAATTCCAAGAACAAAATATTCATAGAAATAATATTTCTGATACAGCAAAGCAAATACATAATCTTTGTGTGCATCGAGTGTCTAAAAAGAGAATGATTTCATACCATGCAGAGAGTAGAGCTGTGGGAGGGGCCTGAGAAGTCCACCCAGCACATAAAAACTACAGGAGGGGGCGGAGACAAGACCAGCCACATTGCACAGAGCGAGAGGGGAATAGAGATTGGTCTTTATTACAGGAAGTTCCTGTATGGTGGTAAAGAATCACATGGAATTGGAACAGATTTTTGGAAGAAATGCAAAGCACGCTGTCATGGCTCTTTTATGTAGGCTTTTATTTCAACTTTAAAGCCCAACTTTGAAACTTTGACCATGTGGTGAGGAAGGGGGGGTGGCAGACAAGGAGAAGAGCAGGGCCAGAATTCATTTCACTGGCTTTGCAATAGTAAATAACGCAATGCAGGGCTCTGGGTAATTCCACCATCCTAGCTCATGCTCTCCAATCTGACTACCCCTATATCCTGATACCCTGATTGCCCCACATCCTAGCTGACACCTCCATCTGAACTGCCCCCTACATCCTGCTTGATGCTGCTATTCTGAGTGCCCCCCATTCTGGCTAATCCCATCACCCTAATGCACAGTGTTCATCCTAATTACCCCTCTATCCTGAATGCCACCCCCCAATCCTAACTGCCCCCCATACATCCTGCCTTATGCCTCTATTCTGACTACCCCCTTCCCCTCACCCTCTCTATCCCCATTACCCCTGTGTCGTGACTGTCTCTCTCTATCCTGACTGCCCAACATCCTAGCTGAATCACCTTTCTAACTGACCCACTACATCCTCCTTGGCACTTCTTTTCTGACTGACTTCCATCCGTGCTAATCTCACCACCCTAACTCACCCTCTCCATCCCAATTACCCCTGCATTCTAGCTGACCCCTTCATCCTTCCTGACTCCTTCCATTTTGGCTGATCCCACCATCTTAGCTCACCTCTTTCATCCTGACTACCCCTCTGTCCTGGCTGC